>NC_072781.1:21110357-21410357 GCF_022539595.1 Amphiprion ocellaris | reverse complement strand
GTCTGTCTGTTTATGCGTAACATTACTCAAAAACAGACTAACAGATTCTTTTTTTTCAGGGAAGGTCAGAAATGACACAAGGACCAATTGATTAGATTTTGGCAGTATTGCGGCTTAGTCTGGATCCACAGAGTTGTTAAAGATTTTCAGCTGCCTGCGGACAATCACATGATTGCGATCCTACTCAACTGCAGCGGATTTATCAGAACTCATCTTTCGGAAATCATACAGCAACTGGGCAGCCTTGGCGGAGTACTGTGCTCTCTGAGTGCTTTTCTTGTCTTTTCTTTGGGATATTATTATGACAAAATTTTGTCAAGTGGTCTCCAACCCAATGTTTGAACAACAGAAAGAGAATTCTTGACCTATTCCCAATGCCTGATAACTTACGCAGGGCTAGTAGAGATAATAAATGGGCCACTTGTGTGGTAGGTAGCCCAAGTGCATCTGTAACTAGAGGATTGTTGGTTTTAGGTCAGATAATGACATGTCATCTCCTCTTGAAATTAGCATTTTAGTAGGACTCCTCACATAAATAAGCATGGCATATAAACACGTGAACAAAATTGTTGGTACCCCTTGGTTAATGAAAGAAAAACCCACAATGGTCACAGAAATAATTTGAATCTGACAAAAGTAATAATACATAAAAATTCGATGAAAATTAAGCAATGTAAATCAGACATTGCTTTTGAACTGTGGTTCAACAGAATTATTTTAAAAAATAAACTCATGAAACAGGCCTGGACAAAAATGATGGTACCCCTGGAAAAGACTAGAGATCGACTGATTATCGGTCAGGCCGATTATCGGCGCCAATATTTGGAAATTTGAGGTATATTGGCATCTGTCTTTTTTTTAATCCGACGAGCCGATATGAAGAAATCAATTTAAAACTGGGTTATTTCGGCTCAGATGCAGCCGATCCTCTCTCTCCTGCCTTCTGTCTCCAGCACCATCCACCCCGCGCCCTCTGATTGGTTAAGCTTCAGTGGCAGAGCCTCTCACACACACACACACACACACTGCAGCGAGGAAAGTTTTCTCGTGTGAGAAGGTCCAGAGAGAAAACACGTCGAAGGTAAACACAGAAAACTCTTCTGAAATTGTAATAAACATCCCAGTGCTCTACATCTCACAACTACTACTAACGTTACAGTGAGCAGCAGAATAACGTAAGAGCGGAGTAAACATTAGCGGCAGCTCTGCTAACTCCTATTACCTCCCTATATGTCTGTGAATTACTTAATCCTCTGCGTAATCGAACGAAGCAGGAAGATGAAGCGTTGACGTGTCTCCCTTTAAACTTGTGTCGAAAGTGCGATTTTGGACTTTCCACCAGTTTTTGAATTGTGTTGAGTAAAGACAGAGTTATGATCAATAATAAATGCTGTACTTTTAAGCGAACTTTAGGTGAGTGCATTTTGTGCGTCAGTTGCCACGTTTACATGAAGTTTTTTAATGCGGAATTATTAATTCGGAATTAACTCATTCAGAATTAAAGTTTTGTGCTTGGCGTTTACTTTGAAATATTAATTCCGAATTAAGGTTTACATGGACCGCACGTTTATCCCCTTCTTTAATTCCACTTTAACGCTTGGGCGTTGGGTTGGAAAGGATTCTGATTGGACAGGAAGTGGACGTGACGTATCCCTGTTTACCGGAAGAAAACAAACTCATTTGCCGCGGCATTTCTTTTCCCCAACAACATGGAGGAACAACTAAGAAGCACGCTTTTCGCTTTGCTTTTTATTGTTGTTTTGAAACAGCAACTCGACAATGGCGTACTACTTTTGTTGCGTCACTTGAGAAGGAGAAGAGAGATAGAATACCAGAGAAGGGAGGCAGATGACCAAGCTGTGTACGTCGCTACGTCATCGCTACGTGAGGAACCAACTGGAGGAATTAACTGTATACATGAATAGAACGTACACAGGAATTAGTTTATTCAGAATTAACATCGGAATAAACCAGGTAGTTTATTCGGAATTAAGTTTATTCGGAATTAACTTTTTAATTCGGAATTCGGTGTTTACAAGGAGATTTTAAAGCAGAATTAACTTTAATTCCGAATTAAAGAGGAATTAAAGGTCTCATGTAAACGTGGCATTTGTATGATACACGGCTAAAGAGAGATTCTGTGAAGCCTTCTGTAGCCGACACAAAAACAATCAGAAACATCAGGGAGAGTTTGTATCTCTTAGGGAGTCGTGTGAAAAACAAACAGCTCTGAGACTCCCTGCTGGGAGCACCTGGGACAAACACTTGCAGTGGCTGGGGGATGGACAGACACATTCCCAGTGACAACGTCTCTGTGTTACTAGTAAGAGAGTGGAATATTTTAGAAATACACAGAGGAGAGATAGTCAAAGTGCAGATTTGGAACTTTCTATCATTTTTTTTTTAGTCAGGGGATAGTTATAACTCTTTGGGAGAGCAGCTCTTAGCTCTACTCACAGAGCAGCACGTCCTTCACTGGCTTTGGCCACAGATCACTGTCTCTGCCAGATACAGAGAAGACACAAGATGCACAGAAAATAAAGACTTTGCTTCAGATGTAAAATAATAATAATAATAATAATAATAATAATAATAATAATAATAATAATAATAATAATAAACTCATTCTAGCAATGGAGAACACCAGGACTCCAGATTCTCCACATGGTCCTAAAGCCCGATACTATTGTTTTTGCCATTGTAGAGACTGTGGTAGACAAAACAAGTTTATATCAAGAAAAGAACACTGTCCCTACTATGAAACATGGAGGAGGATCTGTTATGTTCTGGGGCTGCTTTGCTACATCTGGCACAGGGTGTCTTGAATCTGTGCAGGGTACAATGAAATCTCATGACTATCAAGGTATTCTAGAGAGAAATGTGCTGCTCAGTGTCAGAAAGCTTGGTCTCAGTCGCAGGTCATGGGTCTTGCAACAAGATAATGAGCCAAAACACACAACTAAAAACAGCCAAGAATGGCTAAGAGGAAAACATTGGACTATTCTGAAGTGGCCTTCTATGAGCCCTGATCTAAATCCTATTGAACATCTGTGGAAGGAGCTGAAACATGCCGTCTAGAGAAGGAGCGCTTTAAACCTGAGACAAATGGAGCAGTCTGCTCATGAGGAGTGGACCAGAATACCTGCTGAGAGGTGCAGAAGTCTCATTGATAGTTACACAAATGGTTTGATTGCAGTGATTGCCTCAAAAGGTTGTGCACCAAAATATTAAGTTAAGGGTATCATCATTTTTGTCCAGGCCTGTTTCATGAGTTTATTTTTAAAAATAATTCTGTTAACCATGGTTTAAAAGCAATGTCTGATTTTCATTGGTTAATTTCCATAGAATTTTTATTTATTATTACTTTTTGTCAGATTCAAATTATTTCTGTGACCATTGTGGGTTTTTCTTTCATTAACTGAGGGGTACCAACAATTTTGTCCACATGTGTAACAACCTAACCAACATTAAGTTAACACTTAGAAAACAAATTTGTTTATACAGAAGTAAGAGCAGGTTATGATTTTGAGTGTGTGATATTTCTCAAGTAGTAGGAAGATGTCTGTAAGGAGGAAAACAGACCAAGACATTCCATCGTCTTTCACCTAGGGCCAGCTGGGGGTAAAATAAAGTGCTTTTTTCAAAATCATGAATTAGAGTTACATTACATCTGTTTTCTTCTCTGCTTCACTGCATTTTTGATGTACTTTCACTTACCAATTCAGTAAAGCGCAGCCCATGGCTGCAGTCCCCAGATTCCCAATTCGTCGATATAACTTTAATGAGCCTTGTAACTCACATGAGAAAATGTGAAAATGAGTGAAAACACATCATTCAGTACTTTGGCATCTGTCAGTATATTATAAAACTGAGAAAATAACTGCACAGTTTAAGCTTAGTAAGTAAACAACGTGCTCAATGCAAATAGCCAACAAGCTACATTTTTTAATGAAAAGGTCTGGAAACCACTGATTTCAACCTCCATACCTGAAAACCTCCATAGAAAATGTTAAGAAAATAATGATGCAACATACATTTGTGTAGGCTTTGTTAAGTCTATATTCAGTTCTATGTTCAGGCTCCTGTAAAAGGCCAGTATAAGCAGCAGACACAGACAATGCGATTCATTGGTTTATTGGTTGTTGAAATTGATTTGTTTCGCCATCCTTAACCACAGGACTGATTGGTAGGCAAACTATTTCTAAAGCTGCCAGAGTAGTCAAATGTTGGATAATTTTAGGACTCTTTGTGGCAGATGGAGTTTTTTAGATGTGCAATATTCAAAACTCGTCAAACTGATATTGTGATTTACACTTTGATGATTGAACGTGACCTGTCTTTGAAAACATGCCTTAGTCTGACTGTGTCTTCCTATTGGTTGAACATAGCTGAAACACATAAGTGGGACAAGGACTGGTTTTCAAATGAAACATTTGAAGTTGTTTGATGCTGATGTTGTACCAGTGAGGCACCTGCACCAAAACCGCAGACCGTTGTTAACTCTGTTTTCATCATTTATAACACTATCCAGGAAATCAAGAACAAGATATTTTAGGTATATTCAGACTGTCTGTATGTAATATGTAATATATATTGTCATAAACCCGCAATCTAAATGTTTTCTGTATCTTTCTCTCTATCTGTCTTTCAGGACCTCCAGTAAGTAACCAGACGCCTTGTGTGACCTGCATGTGGTAAAGTGACTGAAAGTGATTTTTTTTTTTTTTTTTTTTTGCATTTTGGTGTGATGTAGATGAACTGAAAAGTCCCCAGGAGTATATGTGATTACAGCTGTCTTGATGCAGTGGTAATCTGGACGTGATTTTATTATATGGCTCTTGTGTATACATTTGGTATGGTTCTTAGCGGTGCTTTAAATTGTCCACACGGTGAACACAGACTCTAATATTTAGTACTAGAATATTAAATAAGTGCTGCTTAGGAGTGGTTAGCAACATAAGTTCTCAGCAGGATGTTTCTCAGTTTGAATCTGCTGGCCAGCTTTTTCTATATGGAGTATAGTAGTTTCTGTATGGGTTTCCTTCTAAGTTTAATTCTGTAAATTGTCTGTAGTTGTGAATGTGAATGGTTTTCTGCCAGACCTGTGATTCACCAGTGACTTGTCCAAAGGATACCCCACTCTCGCCCACTGAGCAAATAGCTTAAAATCAAGCCTTTGTTTTAAAAGAAAATGTTCTGACTCATGTGCCTCAGTGACAGATGGATAAGGAACACTACTCCAAACATCTGGGTACTATGAGTTTGACTTTTCTAGAGTGTATCAGTTTTAAAATCACCTCTGCCAAAGATCCCACCCTGGAAAATTTGAAGGATAGTTCCCTCGTAGGAAGTTTTAAGATACATGAGGTCAGACAGCAAGGCAGATATTCCACTGTCATTTACTTTCTCAGGTCCATTACCACAGGAACAGTGCATTTTAAAGTTCTAGACATGGACAGGTTCCACCTAAATTAGTTTAATGTAATTGCCATCTGAATACCTCTTCTTCCTCTTTATTTGCAATGAGTCATCGGAAATAGAATGCAAATGAGTTGCTGCTCATGCCTGAGAGTATGAAACAGACGAAGACTACACGATGTTTCAGATGTAAATAAAGACCTTATATAAAAATGGTTTTGTATCTGACCTTCTAAAAATTCCAGTTAATGGTGACTTGCTTTTCAAAATTCTGCAATAGAGCCATTCATCGGAGAAATTTGTCATCAAATTAGCAGAAAAGTTTAGCAGCGTAGTGGATGTATAGAGCACTCTGTGGGCAGTATAGAAGAGTTAAGCTGATGTTTGACACCAGGGTCCTTATGCTAAAGAGGCGAAATGGTTGGAGTCCTGCTGCAGCCATTATGATGATTTCACAGATGGGCTGATTTCAGTCAGACAGACACAAGCTACCCTGACTGTGTTTGAGTACAAGGCTCCCCGGAGATAAGTTTGAATTTATCTCACTGCCATTTGGGAATCCAGTGATTACAGCAACTGTACTGAAATGAATCAATTTCTAAAGTCTAGTTAAATGTTCCATGGAACAGCACAATGAGTAAATATCATAAATTCACATCTACATTATGCATCCATGCTCAGGCTGGCAGTGGCCAGCTGGCACAGCACAAAGGGCAGGAGCATCATATAGTTAAGTTACATGATCACCACAGGACTATTCTCTCTGTTTATTTCGCATATCGCCATATACAACTGTAAGGTGGTATGAAAATTCTCTCTTTACTTGTCTCTTCAAACTGGCTTGCTGTCATCCTTAAAAACAATTAAAATATAATAGATCGTGGCTGCTCACGGGTCACATCACAAGCACTTGGCCATGTTGTGCCTGGCAAGAAACACTCTTAAAACCAATGAAATATAGGAATCACTTTCTGACTCTGGTGAAGCTGAACAGAATACCAACAGGGGTCCCTCACTAGCTGTCAGTCAAAACTTAAAAACATAGAAGCACAATTTATAAAAACCAAATACAGTTAAGTGCTGATATTTTTTGTCTGTCTGTTCAAGTTCAGTTACAGGGTATCACCCGTCAGCTTCTGGCTAAAATAACACCAGTAAGAACTGAGTATATAAAACCTCTCCTGCATCTCGAATCACTTCTTAGTGAGCACAGAAGTACCCAGGAGACCATACATCCCACGTTCAATGGCCAAATATACCCCTCTCCCACTACCCCCTCCCTGCTCTCCCATTCATTCAGTAGTACTTTGCCAAATGGGAGCCACATGTTGGAGGGTTACTTTGTAATTCAAGTGAAGGGTTCCTTCCGGGATTGAATGCCCTTTGCTCCCTGTATACACCCCCTGGATGGAGACTCAGTGGCCGGCAGCTATATGCAGCATGTTCACACTCAGCACCTTGCTACATACTTTTAAGCACTGCCCTGTGACTGCCTGATGGCATAAGTATAAGTACAAGTATATTTCTATCCCATGGATGAGAGCAGAGTCTAAATAGAGACAATGCAAAATACACATATACAATGCTGTTCAAAAGTCTGGTGTCATCCAGGCACTCTCATGTTTTCCCTGAAAACTCACTTTATTCATAGGGTTCACAGTGCATAGGGTTTTCTAAATTAATCAGAAATACAGTCTAGACGTTGTTAACGTGGTAAATGACTATTCTAGCTGGAAACGGCTGATTTTTAATGGTATATCTCCATAGGGGTACAGAGGAACATTTCCAGCAACCATCACTCCTGTGTTCTAATGCTACATTGTGTTAGCTAATGGTGTTGAAAGGCTAATTAATGATTAGATAACCATTGTGAAATTATGTTAGCACATGAATAAAAGTGTGAGTTTTCATGGAAAACATAAAATTGCCTGGGTGACCCCAAACTTTTGAATAGTGGTGTATATATATGTAAATAATATCCGATGATAATGGCCATTTGATAGGCTGATATCATCCAACATGTGTGCTTAAATTGACAGCATTGGTTATTTACATTTAGGTACATTAAGGTAAAAAACTTGATTTTCACTGCTGATCATTCAGTATCTTCCAGAGGACCAATTCATAGTTTCTCCACAGTAAATAAAAGCAAAACTTGCACACAAGGCTTGATTAACACCTGGGCCAAGAGGGAAAATGTCCAAAGAACTGACAGTCCAAAGAACTGAAACTACCAAACGCAGGGTTCACTGTGTGTCTGTTTAGTGTTGTAATTTAATAGGCTGCATTTTTCTTTTCAAATTATTCAAATTATCCACGAGAATGGCTATTAAAGGGAAAATAAGTGATTCTAATCCAATACAGTTTTTGGGATATTCAGCAAATATCTACTAGCTGTCTCTGTTAGTTGCTATTGTGTGTGTATGCAGACAACAAATCTGGTGTTTGTACACAACCCTGGCACTGTCAAGGGGGAAAACAACAAAGTGGCTTGGATCAATCCCCACAACACACACAACGCACACAACACTGGTGTGTCTGGGGCATGTTTGTGCTCGTGCACAGGACAGGAGGAAAGGAAGGGGGAGATGAGAAGAAAGAGGGCAGCAGTAGACAGACAGTAGGTCTGGCACATGCTATCTTAATATGCTAACTAGCTAATTGTCAAACAACTTCTATCCAGCATCAGACTTCACCTCTAACATCCAAATTGTTGGAGGTGACACGGCAATGGAAATTACATTGAATTTATCAAGACAATACAGGGCGTCCTCGACTTTTGTAGGAATTCCGTTCCTACGGCACAATGTTACGCGATTTTTGCCCAAGTCAGAACTCACATACTGTACATAAGTACCTATGTCGCTCACCTACGCTAACACAGTGGTAAAATCAGAATCGTTCATCCATCGGTGCTTCACCCTTTTCCGAGTGTTTTATTATATCTAATGTCACTTCCATGGAGAGGCTTTCCTTTTCTTCGAAGCACAGCCATCAGAAGAGTCTGACTTGTGCTTGGGAGCCATAATGAAGGGTTTCTAAAAAAAACAACACAAATGAAAGAAAGTGAATGTAGCACAATCCAACAATGGCGTACAACTGGCGAATGTAAACAAAGCCTTCTTCCTCGTATAGCGCCACGTGACGACGCATTTGTCTGCTCCACTCGCCAACTAGTTCCTACACAAAATTTGTTTCAATTTTTAAATTTAACGGCGTACATCAGATTGATGGAACAAGACTTTTTTCCTAAATTTATGGGAGTTGGCGACATAACCACGTAAAGCCGTAGGTCAAGGACATCGAAAACCAAAGATCTGCTGTAGATACTGACCAACTGCTTAGTTTTTTTTAGAGAACACGAAAAAATAAAAATCTAAGTCTCCAGTGTAAGCCTGCCTCAAATAAAGAGGCAGGCTTACTAAGACAAATGGAGCCCACTCTATGAAAGCATGCAATATGTGGTGCAGTTTCCTGAATAAAACTATGTTGAATGAAATTACCAAACCTTGCAGCATTGTAGTGGTTGTTCATTATACTCAACATTTTATTTTTGCCTCATGACCCCAAAACTTCTTTCAATTAGCCATGACTCCTCTTAGCTCCAAACCCCTGTTGTAGCTTGATGTATTAAAACCCTGAACAGACCGGCTGTCCACCACCAAAGTATATGACAAATTCTTTAGCCAGTTTTTGTTGGAGTGCTACATTATTTTAGAAAGGGTCCCTACATACATGCATTAAGTAGATGTTTAAAAGCAATCATTAAAACTAACAGCGCCAGATGAATTTTTGAGTTTCTTCCATCCAGGATTAGTGATGTGTGGAATGACTTCCCCTCTTATGCTGTCAGCCAGCAGTCACTCACACACACACAGAGACACACAGACACAGACACGCACACACACACACACACACACTGGATAGTGCACACCTCTCACTGAAGTCCTCATGGAAAAATATTAATGACATGCCAAAATTCAAGAGCAGCCAGTTATCATTCTGGTTAGTGAAGTGTCAGTATGTCAGTACCTCAGCAGCCTTTGTGAAAATGTTAGGAGTTCCTGTTTTGACTTGCAACCAATTAGCATTGTGTCCTTTTACTTAAGAGCTGCTCACACAAAAAGCACAGACTTAATTTCCGTTCACTCGCAAAAAACAAAACGCACTTGACTTTCTACATTGTTACACTGACATTCTTATTCTTAGTACCTGCCTATAAGTGGAAGCCCTTGTATTCTAGCTCCTTGTGGTTTGTTTTTGATGAAAGCCACCATGCTGATATGTTGTCATATCCGAATTAATGAGATATTCAAGTAGGGTGAGGTCAGAAGTTTGAATTGACTTTGCTGTGTATAAACAGGAGGACTTTCAGCATGTGCTCTCCCAAAACCAACCTTTGCATGAGTCTTTGTAGTGAAACCTTTTTGGTCTTTCACATTAAGACAATCTCATGATGTGCTGTAATAATTTCTGTTAATGTCTGTTTTTGAAGAGGCATGTTTCTTCATCAGCAGGGTACTTTCTGTGTGTATCTCACTGAGATAAAAAGGTCAAAATAAAACAGTAGCGAGTGTCTGCTCTTTATTTTATTCTGGCCTAGTTCAGTGGAGGTTTCCTCTATTATGTGGACATTATCTGTAAATTTTATTCTTTGCCTTTTTGTACCAATTTTGTCTCACCCCTTTTTCAGGGTCCTCCTGGACGAGCAGGCTTTCCGGTAACTCTCTTTTTAACTTGCGTCTTTGTGTGTTTCTGTATACAAAATTTGCATGCATAAATGGTGATCACTGCCATATTGATCTCTCTGCCTGCTCTTTACTGAGTAACTGTTGTCCTTGTTTGAGGCCGAAGATGAACATTTTTTAGAAAGCGATGTACTTTAAACAACTTAGTCTCAACAAATGGTATATATTGCAAGCGTTCAAGTGAGACTATGCAACTTTTGAAAGAGTACATACCACAGTTTGGTTAAAGCCATGAGGAATATTTGGTCTTAAAATCTAATGTTACTTTAGCTTTGTCCCTTCTAATGAAAAGTAGAGTTTTTAGATTAACCACAGATAGATTACAAAACCCCAAAATCCAGGAGTCCTGAAAGCTTTGGGCATGCAATGTGCAAACTAGTTAGTGGTAAGTTAATTTCAACTTTGTTTGCAAATATGCAGCCTATTGAGTTACTGCATTTAAAAAAAGAAAGAACCACAAAGCAATACAAGGGCCAGAAAAAATGGAGGTTTGTTTGGGCTTGTGATGCCAGTCTTTGCCCTTTTTGCAAGTTGATTTGACTAGAGCTTTACAAGCTGCTATTTCAAAGTGGGTTCCCTCACAGTGTCTTTAAAAAAAGTCAGTAAAAATGAAGGAATATTTATTAATTATCTTGTAATTGGCACTTGTGGCAGCATGTTGCAGAGCCTTGCTTTAAAGCATATTGTCATCACCGATCAGAGTGTGCACCATATTACACTAGTGAAACACTGGGTAGTTTCACAACATACACTACCGTTCAAAAGTTTTGGGTCACCCAGACAATTTCATGTCTTGCATGAAAACTCACACTTTTATTCATGTGCCAACATAGTCGCACAAGGGTTTTCTAATCATCAATTAGCCTTTCAACACCATTAGCTAACACAATGTAGCATTAGAACACAGGAGTGATGGTTGCTGGAAATGTTCCTCTGTACCTCTATGTAGATATTCCATTAAATATCAGCTGTTTTCAGCTAGAATAGTCATTTACCACATTAACAATGCCTAGACTGTATTTCTGATTCATTTAATGTAATCTTTATTGAAAAAAAAATGTTTTTCTTTCAAAAATAAGGACATTTCTAAGTGACCCCAAACTTTTGAACAGTAGTGTTTGTAGTAATGTGCATTAGTTGCGTTCAAATATTTATTTTTAAGGAAACACTTTTGCACTTAACTTAAAGTTTCTGCATTTCAACATGGAACAGAAACTCAGTTTGATTCTGTTACTGTTTCTTTGATCATTTCTCAGTTCAGAAACCTCAGAGAGGTCGGTACAGCAGTGGAACTGAATGCTTATAGCTTTCAAACCTTCGCTCCTCTTTCTGCTGATGCAGCAGTCTCAATGTGTCAAACTCACATGGTTCCTATCATGGCAGCAGGTCTCCATCTAACATCTAGTGTCTGACCCTGCAACCAGCAAGCTCCACATGTGATTCTGAGCAGCCCACTTGTGAAACAGGTCCATAAAACAGTCTCAAGTGGAGAACAGCCCCATATTTCACTCCTTTGCTGGAGTCTCACTGACAATTTGTGTCAAAGTAAAGATGAGATTCCTTCCAGGATTTGTGATTGATTGCCCTTGTCAAGCAGCGGGAAATAAAATCATGAGTGGTTTTTGACCGATTGAGGGCAGGGGGATGTGGTTTTTGGAATAAGGGCCTTTAAGAATTGTAAATTAGGCAGCAGACCCCACTGATATGATGGATAGATCATAAGCACAGTGTCCCCTCCTCATTTTACCAACACACACAGCGTATTCCTACAGTTCCCATTAACCCTTTGGCTACTCACATGCAAATGTAGAAAAAATAATTCACTCATACCTAAGATAAAACTAACATGCAATATCTGCATTAACATACCTCACTGTATAGCTACATCAATTAGCCACAACATTAAAACCACCTGCGGGAATGTTTGTCTAGACCAAATGTGTCAAAGTAACAACCACATGAATGCCAGGACCCAAGGTCTCCCAGCAGAACATTGCATTGTAAAGAGATGAGAGGATCAGGGTAAGTCACTCCATCTGGCAGTGTTTTTAATGTTGTGGCTGAATGGTGTATGTCAAAGCAAATGTGGTTGTATGAGTATCTCTGCACAAGCATCACCCATACTGGTGTTGCTGCTGAGCACTGACTTAAGTTCCACTGAAGCTCATTTAGATTGTAAATACTCCTTGGCATTGCACCACTGAGGACCTACATAAATCTGGACTGCAGTGTGTTTGTGTGTGTGTGTGTGTGTGTGTGCATGCATGCGTGCGTGCGTGTGGTGAGACACCAGTTTAATAAGGGATTATCAAGGCCCTATTAACTTGCTAACTATAAACAAGAGTGTGGACATGCATGGGTGTACATAAGTGCGTGTTGTTGGTGTGTATACAGGAGAAACGTGTGAGACATACAGCTAGAGGAACATTGCTGTAGTGATCAGGTTTCTGTTTGGGGAACATAGAGCAAAACATGAACTGAATGAGGTTTTTCAAAACACTCAATTTGTCTCATAGCTATTAAACCCTCTAGTGAAGGTTGTATTTTGTGGTTACCACAAATAATCACATAAGGCACTATGTCAAGCCCTCTGCTCTGGGTTAAAACTGTCTTTGGTGGTACCAGATTCTCCCCAAGGCCTTGGTTTAAATCAGGACCTTGGACAGGGCTTCAAAGAGCCCAGCTGTAGCCTGATAGTATTTAAAGGCTTTAACAATATGCCACAAACTAATGACAGAGATACCAGCACCTCTGATGTGCCAAGGCTGAAAACAGCTGAATCTATGTCCATACTCAGTCTACACTGAAGAATTGAAGAGTGCGGTTTAATTAAGATGTGAAAAGAAGGCACCCTATATTTCTTAAAACTGATGGACTGATTCCTTTCTTTGAGATATCTTATCTGTCAGGCAACTCCAGTTCTCTAGCCGTTCACATTTCACGCAAACATCAACATGAATGGTTACCACTGTGACAGAACTAGTCTAGCCTTGTCTGAACAGACATTGTTTTATTTGCTTGTTTTAACCTGTTTGGGAAGTATTGTCGAATTCTGTCTAAACTGTATCAGATAAGATATGAGGTGAAAAGTGAGCAATGCAGTGGCAAAATCAAGCTGTAATTTATGTGATACTCTTAAAGCTCGTCAGAACAGAGGCTGGATTTAAAGGCCTCTCATGTCATGACAGAAATGTTACTTTCTTAGAGACATGCATCTATCTGATATTTGCAGTTTCAGGCAAAAAAATGCAATAAAATGTAAATTAAATGTAATCTTTGAAGTGAAGAACACCATCTGTCCTTAAAGGAGAAACCTCCTTAATGCCAATTCATGCTTTCCATGTGTGTGCGTCCGCAAGGGTAAATTTAAATATCCACCCAAGACTCCTCAGTGGTTATTTGTGTGCAGTCCAAAACTTGTGACCATGTGGACTGCAATTGTGCTGACTGCATATGTGCCCTGAAAACAAATGTTTTTTCACTCCATCCGACCATACGAGGAGATTCTCAGTTATCCACACCTTTAGAATTCATCATTAAAAGACTTGCAGTTGAAGTAGTACTTTTGTCATCAGCAGTGCACTGCTTGATCCTCAGATATTGGTGGAGGTAGTGTGGGCAGCAGGAGGTGCATTGAAGACTTTAGAAACAGACATCATTTTATCACTCTGATTTAGTTTGACATGACAAGGTTTATGGTTATCTGACTTATGTGAGTAGAAAATAATGACCAAATGCTCATAACGCAGAGACCGCTAACCTCTTGACTCAAATGACATGAAATATATTTGCAAAATATTTCAGGTATCTCTCCAGACTCTTAAGTTGGGCATGAGTGCATAAAGCAGTTTTTCTTGTCACTGTATCGTGTTCTGCTTCTCTCTGGTTTTACCATTTAGCATTGCATGTATAACTGATATAAGCTGACTAACACAAAGGATTCGAATTCCTTAAAGGGATACCATGGAATGAGGACAAACACAGTGTCTGTATACCGTGTATAAGCATCACATTCCCAGTTGTAGCACCAATTAGGTTCAATAATAGTACCAGTAAATCAGTGTTATTGCTGGGTACAACTGCAATTCCTGAAATGAATCAATGGAATTTCAACTTAAGTTGAATTTAAAGAGATGAGATGAGTTGGTTGAAATGACCGAGAGCCTACATGCCTGAAGATCATGGTATCCCTTTAAGAGTTCACTTCAGTCCTCAGTCTAACTGTCTTATTTACCCCTGTTCCCTCTGAATTTGCATTGGTCAATAGGGTGACAAAGGAAGTATGGGAATTCCTGGGAGAATGGTGAGTGTCTTGAGTTTGTGGGTCAAGCGCACTATAGTGGTTACATTCAAGTGTAGTCACAACACAAATATAACAGTTACCAGTGCAACAGGTACTACAGTAAGGTAAAAATCTGATTTGATTTTAATTAGATTCAGCTTTAGTCACATTTCAGCACATACGACCTTATTTTAATGTTTCATCAGCACAGCAGTAACAAAATTAATAAATGAAAGCTTTCCAAAAGTCAGGTAGCAAGCTCTTTAAAAGCCAGACTGGTAATTGCACAGTGATGTTGGGAAATATCCAATTAACATCTCATGAAGTCTGTTTGATTTCCAGTTATGTGTATATGTATTAATAGTCACAAATAAGTATGGCTACATGTATATATATAATTCTCATCGGGTTCTCCAGCTTCCTCTAAGATTCCAAAAGCATGCTGAAGTTAACTGATGATTCTAAATTGTCCGTAGGTGTGAATGTGAGTGTGACTGTTTGTCTCTGTGTAGCACTGTAATAGACTGTTGTATACACACACTGTTGCCCATAAAGTTTGAATAAAATACTTTTTACCTCTTGTCAAGAAATATATATAATGTTCTTGATAGGTAAAGTGTATATCTTCGCAAAACCTTTTTGACCAATCTCTTCCAGTTAGACCACAATTAACCTTTGCAAATTGTGTATTCATACTTAAACAAAATTGGGGGTATTGAACAATAGCATTTCAGGTTTTGTTTCAATTTTTCAACCTTGGTCAGTTTAATAAGAAACACAAATTCAAGGGGATTTCATGCATGAGAATGTCCAATATTACTCTTTCAAATGTCACTCAGTCACTAATATTGAGTAGGATCATCCCTGATACGGATCAATGTGTTAAGACGTCATGGCATACTGTCCACAAGCTTGTTGATGGCGTCAATGGGCAGGGCGTCCCACTCTTTGGTCAGATCCCAGGCCAATTCCTGTAGATCCCAAGGAATATTGTCCCTCTCATTAAGGGCTGGGCCTAAGGCATCCCAGGCATGCTCGATAGGGTTTGTATCAGGCGAGCAAGCAGGCCATGGCATCTGCTGCACCCCAAGAAATTCTCTCACTACAGCTACCTTATGTGCTCTTGCATTGTCATCTTGAAGCCCATTACATTTGTAGTTTGGCGGGAAACATTGATTCCATGGTGTCTTCTCCACAAACAACGAAGGTGGGTCGCTGCCATTTTCCAGTTTCTACAGCACAGATTAACCAGTTGCCAGTCATCTTGCCTGGTAGTTAGTCATGGTCGTCCTGGAGATTTTCGTGGCCTTAAATGACCCTCCTCTCGATGATGTTTGAGAATTCTACAGACCGCGCTCTGCGATATTCCAAGGAAATTAGCAATGTTGGCTTGTTTGTATCCGTTCTGTCAGAGTGCGCACACTCTTTTGCGTATTGACAGCTGCGTCAGACGAGGCATAGTCTAGGGGACCTCTGTGTCGAACTTGGTTCAAAATTATACAGCCAATTCTGAAAACGTGGACTTCCTGCATATAGACTTTAAGCAGGAAAAGGACAACACAGCGAATATCTTGCCTTTTATAGTGCCCAAGAATTGTTAAGCATGAATTTGTTTCACTTGGGTAACTGGGACTCAGTATGACATCATTAGTATGATGTGTATAAATAGGAATGAAAAGAGTAATGTGTCTGAAAACCAAATAGTTTCAACATTATGGGCAACTATATATATATATATATATATATATATATATATATATATATATATATATATATATATATATATATATATATATATATATATATATATATACAGTAAGTTTGTTAACTACATATAAACAACTACATAAACACCTAAATGTGACTCTCCCTGTACTAGATGCCCTGCAGACCTGTAATGTGTAATGCAACTAACTCTCCCAAGATGTATGTTGGTATTTCCCAGCTCTTACTGTGCAGTGAGCAGTCTCTAATATACAGTGTGACCATACAAATCATTTTATTTGGTTTTGTACATTTCATCTTGATCTGGCTCTATCTAAAAGAAATACATACAATGTCAGCCCTGCCACCTGTAGGTAAAGTTCAACCGTCCATATATATTATTACTCATACGACACTGCCCTCAGGCCTAGGTGAACTGTTTTATAGTGGCTCGGTTAAGTTAGAACTGTTGTATTGCTAATATAGACGATCAGAGAATGATTATGAACTGTTGAGGTTATTGTTTTTATATTATGAATACTATGATCCAGAAGCAAGAAAATCTATTTAGTGTCAATGAGCAGACATGTTTGACCTTTTTTAAAATTGAATTACAAATTTGTCAAACTTTGCCCCTAAACAGCATTTCTTTGCTCTCATGCTCTCTCTTAAAGGAAGTGAAATAAAGTGGCACGATTTGTTGCTTCACAGTGTTCATAAGAAAAGAACTTATCTTTTGCATGCATTTGTAATGATAATGATGAATTGTGAAGTTGGGACATTTGGACAGTGTCTCCTTGAAAGCATTTATAGCCTTGCACTCAATGCAAACATCAAAAGTGATGTGTGTATAATAACAAAGATGTGAAATGATTGTGAATGTCAAAGAATCTTGAAAAACGTTGATAATTATAACAGGAATCGTTGTACCCCTGATTCCACTATCAGAAAGGATGTTTCAGTCACTGTTGCACAATCTGACAAGCACTTTGTCTGTGGCATACTGAGGCCTTACCTTCCACTTAGCTCCAATTAACTTACACATACAGTAGCCCTTCTTAGCTCTTACACCATCACCCCCATCACTAGTACTGAGGATGCTGCATGCCCCAAACCCTCTCCATGTCTCTAACACTGGTTCCTCTTTCTCTTGTGTCTCTCTCCTCCCCTCATACCTATTTGCATGTGACTGTGTCTGCTGTGACTGATCCCAGGGCTTAAAAGGACACGCAGGGGAGAAGGTAAGTTTAGGAGTCTGTGCCATTAGCAGGATCACATAAAAATGTAGTTATTTTGCACCAATCATAGGCACAATGCAACTTTGTCCTAAAATTTTCTGGCCTTTTTGGTGTCCTGTGTTACTGTTTTTTCATCTGTGGTCAGTCCAGTCTGCTTGCATCAGCACAAAAAGGATGAATTACAGAACAACAGTCAAATATAAATAGGCTGTAATTTGAAACATTGCTATGCTGTAACTTAGTGGGTGGTGGTGTTGGTGGTTAGACGTGCAGAGCTGTTCACTGTATTGTGTGCACAGGTAGCATGTGATTTATATCAGAAACTTGGGCCTGTATATTTAAACAGCATGAGGGTCACATTCTATAAATGGTTTCCCACCCCGGTTGGATTACCTGAACTCTTTACACTGTGAAACACAATAGTAACGATTTGTCACAAAAGCGTCTGAAAGTTCTAATTTAAGACTCCCTGTAGAAAGTGGAGAGACATTTATAGAGGCCACAGCAGAGTACATTAGGAGATTCTCAAAGAGAACTTAAAATGAATAGTCATACTTTGTGATAAATAAATGGTACTAGTCTGTTGCGCAAGTTAAATCTTGGCGTCTGTCAATTTGAAATTATCATAAAAATGAGCTGCCAGCTGGAAAAAAAGTCAGATATTGGCCTCAAGGTGGACATAATATGTAAGACAAATTTTATTGTAAGCTCCGGTATCTCCCATTTGGCGTCATGAATTGCAAAATCGTGTCAGAGATGGTAAACATGCAGTAAGACTGCCAATGAAATCAGCTCAGCTCAAGGAGGCTATGGTGAGTTAAATGGATATAATTTTTTCAAGTAAAAGCTAAAGTTATCCTGTAGATTTTTATTCTTGTTATTGAAAAGAATAAAAACAAGACTGATGAATATTTGGTGCATCCACTAGAGTGCAATACAGTACCTGAAAAATCTTTGTGAATACTTAGGAATGTTATGATCTTGAATTGTCCAACTCTCTCGGTCCTTGTCACCTACAGTATCCACAGTGAAACATGTTTTCCAGTTTCCTGAGACATGGTGGAAATGTGCTGTGTCTTCAACATGCATTAAATTAAGGCTGTTTCTTTGTATAATAATCAGAACAATTAAACCATCTCAAAGGTTGAATTCAGCCCTTACACCTGTAATTTAACTCTATAAATGAAAATGACAAATGCAGTGCGTGACTACGTAGCTGCAAGAAAATCCAAACAATTATTATAAATCTTGCGTACAACAGGTGCAGCAGCCTTTATACAAATTCTAAGACTGCTCATTCCCCCATATGTCATTGTCAGAAATGCAGCATTTTTTTTGTAGAAATGCAGCATTTGTTTATTAGTTATTGATGATTAGAAATCATGGCAACATAGAATGTAGCCATTTAATATAGATCTACTCACAGACAAAATTACCTTGTGCTGAGCACAGGCATGTGTTATGCATGTGTACGTTCTGTATGAATACCAAATCGCATGACCTTAATATGTAACGGGCCGTGGGAATTGATGGGACTAGGAAACACCCCCACAATTTAGTCAATTGTTCCTTGTATCATTTATGACGGATATGTCCCCATAGGTCCACAGCAGTGGATTTGTAGTAGGATCGCAATCATGTGATTGTCAGCAGCTGATGTAGTGTTCACTTGTTGTCATAGTTACAGTGATGCCGTGCCGCTATCTCGCAATGTCATAGAAATCTTTAACAAATTTGTGGATTCAGACTAAAAGCCGCATCACATCCTGTCTAATCAGTTGGTCCTTGTGCCATTTCTGATCTTCCCTGAAAATTTCATCCAAATCTGTTAGTCCGTTTCTGAGTAATGTTGCTAACAGACAAACAGCCAGACAAACCAACGCTGATCATCACATAACTCTGCCGCATTCCTTTATGGAGTAATAGAAATAGCGAGTCCATCCAAATAGTATTGTTGACATAATCTAAATAAAAAATGTCAACTATATTTGTAATCGTCATTTAACGAGTCATTGAAAAAGGGACCAGGAAGATTCTACTGGCTATGGGAAGGGTTTTTTTTGCCCCTTCTATGTGTTTTTTTTAATAAACATTGTCTCTAGCAGCAGACATAATTTGCATCTAGCTAGAAATTAATCAGCAAATATTTATCTCAGGTTAGTGGAGACCAAAACAGAGTTAAATGAAGAATTAGTCCACACTAGGATGATAATTTTAACGTCTGTGTCAACAGGATGTTTGCCAACGTAGTCGGCATTACAAGATGCTGTCAGCATCATGTTGAAAGTTAATGTTAAAAGTAGTTAATGCAACTTTAGTAATAATGTCTCCCGTTTCATCTCAACATGTTGCCAATGTAGTTTACTGGATTATTAATCTCAATAAATTGAACTTCAACTTCTGGATGGACTTCAATGTGGCTCTTCACATTTGCTTAAGCAATCATAAAGTTCCAATCTATCAGCTGCATCTTAGCCAGAACCAGCAGATTAAGAGATTTGTTCTCATCAATTTGATTTGTAATGAGCAGAGCAAATGCAGAACAAAGGGGAAGAACACAACGACTTCTTGACTTTCATACCACTGTGATTGATGTGGTTATTAGCCAAAACTTAGGAAGGTTAGGTTTTGGACTGACTAGAGAACAAAAATAGTATCCTGACCACCAAGGCAGCAAGTGGACAAGCAGACAATGGAGTGCCAGTTTTTTGGATTGCTCTACAGATCTCTACCCAAAATAATCTTTTGGCTTCCCAGAACAGAACGTATCTTTCTAAGTTGTGATCAGACAGACCTGTGGTTAGTGTCTTACAGTATCTGCCAGGGCAGAGGATGAAGTAATACAGGAACTATTTACTGCAGACTTGGCTATACATCATCTCTTAGAGGGACGCATCATCCCTAAAGGAAGCTTGAGGCAGGCACACAGAGTTAAGACGATCTTTTCCAGAACACTGCACTCTTGAAACATTTGGCTTCTTGTGGGTTTAGTGGGAGGGTGCTTGGAGCAAGTAACTGGCAAACTGGGCCAGGCTAAAAGAAAAAGAAAAAGACAGATTGGTTTTGCGAGACAAAAAAGGAGAGAAAAGGAAGCACAGCTGATGGACATTGTTCTTTATAGGCTAGAGAAACAATATTTTGAAGGAAATGAGATTTTCATAGTTTTGTCTGTGATTCCACAGCATTTGTTTTTATTTACATTCCCTGATTTGCTCCTGGTTTTAGTTGAGAGTCTAACTCTCCCTTGTTACCTTGACCTCACTGTCAAAGTAATCCAATCTCACCACCAGTGCATCTGTAAATCTTCACCTGTCTTAGCTACTACAGCTGTAGTAAACCAAGGACGTAATTAAGAACTGCCTCAGATGATATAAACTCTCTATTTCTCCATCGTTACCTTTACCTTCTGGCCCCTGAGTGATACATCTGTCATCAAATCAAGGGTGACAAAACAGATACTTGTTGTAATGTTTAGAAATATTTGGAATCACCTGGGTTTTAGATGGATGACTGGCACCATCCAATATGTCATTATGGTGGGAATTACCTTCAGGAGTAGGGAAGAAGCTAATTAGGAAAAGTGCTGGAAACCTGAGTTGGGCCAGTCTGGTTTCAGTGTTTTGTGGGACTGGGTGGCAGAGAACACTGCTGCCATGGTACAAATTGACTACTTTTTCCAAACCCAAAGCCCAGAGGCACTCCACTGTTTACACTACAGTGGTGCTAACCATTTGAGTCAATTTTGGCATTCAAAAAGTTCACATTATTCAAAGTACAGTCTTGAAATAACATCCAGGTTGAGTGGGATGGAAGGGAACAGTATGAATGCTTAAAGCCTGGTCATTTTAACATTCTGAATACACTGTATCAGAGACCATGTTGTTGGCATTGGAGATGCAATGCAGGTTCACTTCTTACAGCAGAAAACATGAAACGCATGTACTGTCCTGGAACTGAACTCTATACATCTGCTCATCATGTTCAGCTGAAAATGCAGCATCTGAAAGTAATTTAGTGTCTTTTCAGCTCAAATGCATTTTTAAAGAAGGAAAATTTTAATGAAACAGAAGAGCCTTTCAAGTCTTAAAGATAGTTATAAATGTCATGCATTTTAAGTACATTATAATGGTGAGCAGTTTCCTTTATTGCTTGTAAACACCATACATAGAAAGTTTTTAAGGTGTCTGAACTCTCTGTCAGTGTCTTGATAAACCAAAAGTCATTGATTGAACTCTGCTCTGCTGCAGTGTAAACTGCTACAGATGAGACAAGAAGTCAACGGTACAACTATTACTCGTGAATAATCTCTTAGGGATGTTTCAACCATTTAGTATTCTAGGCTTCTTAGGAGACAATGATATGTCCTGACTGTTGCCTCACTGTATATACTGCAAAATAAGGCTATTACATTTTCCGTATACACCAATCAGACACAACATTATGACCACTGAAAGGTGAAGTGACTAACATTGATCGTATTGGTACTATGTGGTGTGGATTTCAGCATCCATGTAGGTAAGACTGAGATACCCAAATAAACGTTGTCCCAGAACAAGCACACTCCATGCAAATAACAATGCCAAATGTCTCTGGCCTACCCCTGCAGGAAAATGCACCCCACCACATCACAAAAACATCAAACAATCAGGAACTTCTTGAGAAACATGACAGTCGCCCAAGACGTTGATTAGACGTCCAAATTTCCAAGACCCCATTCTGATCAAGCATCAACAGGATGCAATGGAACAAGTTTGACTCACAGACGCCCCACTGCACAACCCAGAGTACCCAAATGATCCTCTGCCAATGTCCTGGTGCCAGACCCCATAGGACACCCTGAGAGGTCCTCTTGTCCAGGCACAAATGTTCAGAGGATTTTTGACCACATAAGGAGGACGAACACAATATTAGGCTCAGTGATCATAATGTTATGCCTGATCAGTGTATGACTCACACGTTTTTTTGCCAGGCACATAGAGTCTAACAAAAGCCTGACTGAAAGTGTCAATATTGTAGTTTCTTAGACTTTGGAGGCACAGAAGACATTACACAACCATTTCACAGCCTGGGTAGTACTCGTCATGACGAACTGACTTTGATGTATGAAACTGTTTGAGTGTTCAGCTGTCTTGAACACTGTAATACAAAAACATGAATTCCCATCTGGCTAGCATGTTAGCTCCCTAGCTAGAAGGATTCACCAACTAACTCTACAAACTCACTACAGCAGCACCTATAAAGAGTGACACCAGTTTTACATTTCTGTGCAATAACACACTGTATACATGTGTTAGTGGATGGATTCGTTCTTTCTGTAGCTTTTTACCTTTGAAGGAATATATCAATGTGCTTAATTTCTCTGGAGGTGACAAGGAAAACAAGGAATCTCCTTTCCTTCTTGTCTTTTAGTTATGCTTTGTTTTGTTCCTGTCATTTTATCTGTCCACAGGGGGCACCAGGCGAGCCTGGTCTGTCTATCATTGGACCAAGAGGACCTCCTGTAAGTGTCTTCACCTCCCCCTACACATAATAAACCTCTTTTCTGGAATCATGGCTACTTGCTTACACAGTAGTACCTCTGCTTAACACATCAGCTTGGTAGGCTCCAGCAGACTTCAGTTCTGTTGATTGAACTACACTATCAGAAAGAATTGTTCTTTCCAGACTTGTGGCGGACTGGGCTCAGGTTTATGTAAGCCCAGCCAAACCGTCTTTATTCCAGACTGGGTGAATGCACCACAAATTACATAATAATGCCAGCCTATTTAATTACAGACTGTGTGGAAACAGTAGAATTGTTAAGAGGATTGGATTGGAACAGGGATTTGGCTATATATTGGATCATCAGTCATGCTTGTTTTAACGGGAAGCAAAGCAAGAAACTCCATCCTGGTCCAACTGAGGTCATTGTTAGTTATCCAGACAGAAGGCCTTCTTGGTTTCTCATATTATAGCTCATATTCATGGGAGGTCAGATGAGTTTAGATTCTTTTTCTTCTTCTTTTTAATATACTGGAGTTTGATAAGTTGCATAATTTATCTTTCTTTCTTTTTTAAACAAATAATGAAAGGATAACCAAGGGTCCAGCCAACTTCAGTGGAGCACACATCTGTTTTTCTAATGGATGGCTATTACAATCTATATCTATACATACTCTCTCTTTTTGAATGGTAATAGACATTTCTAATGAATAACAGGTTGCAGAGGAAGATCTGCACAGTAGGAGCAGAGTGCTAAACTCAGACATGCAGTCTATCAGAAACACTTCGAAGCTAGTTTGCCACAGCAGGTGAGACTGACATTAGAGACTCTAGTTGTGACCCTAAATGGAACAAGGAAGTTATTTCAACAGAGGGGGGAGGTGAATGAAAGGAAATGACAGCTTCGGCTTGCCAAATGCCTCAACTTCTTTGCCACATTGTCATTTCATCAAGTTGGATGAATGGGTGTAAGGATAGTTTCAGTTTAAAGCTTTGCAGCTTGACCATGGGCTGCAAAGAAGTCATTTTTACAGAAATGTACTTGACAGGACTCGATTGTAAAGGAAATAATGTTGTTTGAAATTTAAAATTTGGATTCAAAATGTGTTTCAATGAGGTCAGTGAGTGTGAAAGGCCATTCTTGACCTTGAAAATTGTGATAACTTTAAAGTTTTTCTCATGGTCATGAATAGATTCATATTTGAGCATTTTATGTGATCCTTATTCTAAAAATAACTTAAAACCTCACCTTAAATGAAGGTTCACTTACAAATTTTTTATAGTATGTCTTAAAATTTTAATCAGCATTTTTTTCTTTGCATTTTTAGGAATTTTCTGCAGAATTTTCTGCTGAAAATTTTCTGTTGTTGAGTGTGTATGTACAATTTGAAACTCCCTGTAACTACCTCAACCTCCAGACAAACTATATCATAAGTTCCATCCTTATTTTCAATTCACTCCTTTTTCCTAGGATATTTAATGTCTCATACCAGTACGACAAACAACCATCAGTGTGCTGGCTAATTATTACTCACATACACTCATTGAGCTCATTTGCTTTCTGTCCCTTGTCATCCATCTTTAGCAGATCAGAACTCTGGTCAATTCCAGTATCTGAGTTCTTCCTGTACACATAATGTGTTTATATATATTCATACTAAGTGTTTTCAGTATCACTCTTGTACCACATTCACTGACTTGTAAACAGCATGTTTTTGATGTCAGACCTTTAGCGGTTCATTGTCTTTCATTCTTCTTCTTCTTCTTAAGGGGCAACCTGGTACAAGAGGCTTTCCAGGCTTTCCAGTAAGTCATGACCATACTATCAGTTGCACTGATACTGTATGATGCTTTAATAAAGTACGTAACAGATGTCAATTTAATATTTAACTTTAATAAGCAACAACAGCAAAGCATTATTATAATACACAAAATTGGTATTATTATTATTAACCAGAAATGAGTAAATCATGTCCTAGCTGCTAAATAGTAAATGACTAGTTAATAAATAACTTGAGAAGTAGGTTATGGTAATGGTTACTTCTGAGACATTCAATCTTTAGTGTTATTGGTAATAAGTGAGTAATAATGAAAAACATTGTAGTGGTGTGTTGTACTGGATTGTTATTAGAAATCCACCACTTTATCATGGTCATATTATTTGCCACTTTTTGGGGGGTATTTCTGCTGATGAACTTTTCATTTCCTAAATTTTAAACTTTTTTGCTTCTTTGTTTACTTGCTTGTTTGTTTGGCTAGAGTCTAGCTGCTAGACCCGTTAATATGTGTCTGCAAGTTACAAATACGTTGACCACTTTGATGGAGCTATAGTTCATTTTAAGCTCTGACCTGTTTATTTCGGAAGAAGGCTACAAAGCTAAAGAGAAGACACTGTAATGAAGCCATACAGATTCACGGGTTTGTAGCCTGAACTTTTAAGGACACCTTGTAAAGTCATAACAACCATGATTTCTTTCAAAAGGATAGAGGTGTTTTATTAAAATCAGTACAAACTAAGCTAGATCAGAGATGGCACAGGACTTCTTTGCGCTGCTCAGCCACAGATTAATCAGATCAATAGATGATCGGAAATAAGCGATAGCAGAGTAATTTTTTGCAAAAACAGTAGTTTCCTGCTTCCAGCAGCAGCTAAGAGGGCAGCTCTGTTGATCAAGACTCACATTCGGTATGAAGAAGAAAACTTTCTTGTAATTTTACGTGCCACATAATTTTTTAAATATATATTCTTCCTACAACTAAACTGATCAGCTATTAAGCAACAGACATATCCGAGGTCAATAAGATCCATGTGTGTGATCCACAGTATGAACATCCTGACTGGGAACTAGTCACAATCTAAAGTTGACATTACCGACATTATTTAATTAATCTAAACTGACAGCGCTTTTGCATATTTACATAAAAATTAATTAGTTTTCCAACTATAGAGGGACCAGGTGTTTATCATGATTGTTTGTAATGCAGCTACTGATTTCTATTCACTTAAACATCTCCTTCTTCTTCTCTATCCTAGGGTCCAATTGGGTTGGATGGCAAGCCTGTGAGTTTCACAACGATCTGTTGAAAAGTAAAATGACTGAGGAATTGAGTGCTCCTTCAGTGCTCGAAACCCAGTACCCTGTGATGATAATGAACATAATTAAATCTTATTTAATAATTAAAAAATGATTATGGCCATTACTATAATAAAACTCTACTGATGTCATTACTGTGAACATTTCTAGAATTATCTTTCCGGGGAAATTTAACAGAGGTATCTGATTGGACTGATTGATTGATTGATGAAATTATTTTGCCAGCTGTTCTAACTGTTTTAATGTTCCCACAGGGGCAGAATGGACTTAAGGGAGACATGGTGAGTGCTCTTTAAATATGTCATAAACATAGTTGCATTATAACTACTCTACTAGCAATAAAGCACTTATTTGGATTAATATACTTTAATAAGGTTATAATTTAAATAAACAAGCCATAGCAAATATAAAACAATTACTTTTAACCTTGTTTTGCTGTTCTGTTTAGCTGCATGCTTTTTTTTTTTTTACCCACAAAGTTGTAAGAAAAACAGAGTAATGGCCTGATTTATGCAACAATGTGATGGACTAACAGTGGGTTAAATGCAGTAGGGAAAAGGTCTAGACTGATGGGAGCTGTTAGCCACACTCTGGTTTTCAGTCACTTTTAGTACGTATACCCTTAGTAAAATGTGCACTAAGGGACTTTATATTGAACTGACTGAGGTTTGACAGCACTGAATGCCTTAAGCCTTTTCTTCAACATTAACATTCTATGTTCTCAAATCATTTGATTCTTTATTAGCCACACAATGCCCATTACAATGCAGGGCTAGGTTTTTGAAATTATTCCTCAGTGATACTCTCAGCTATTCCCGAGCCAAACCAAATATGTGGATTTCCAGCTTCCACAGTTTATTCAAGTTTCAGTATGTTGTTGAGTTTTAGTGTCGGAAGTTGTGTCCTGTATGCTTTTGATAACTTTAACTTTTCTCTAAACTTAACCAAAATTTATTTGTTTTCTTTGTGAATCCTTAATCATATCATAGATACCATATGCAGGTATTGTAATAAGGAAGTATTTAAACAACACTTTTAAAAAAAGAAACACAGTTTCTGGATGTATTGTGAAGTTTTGCTTAATCTTTCACTGCCAATGTTGTTATCTGGTGATAGGGCTGGGGAAAACGTTTTCTATGACAGAAGTCATCTTATTTTTTTCCCACTAATTTGCATCATCCTCTGGGATTTTTTCCAGCTCCATTACAGACACTTATAGGGGAAAAAAAACAGTTGTCCTTTTTAAGGGACGGTGTGATATATAGTACCAGTCAAAAATTTGGACAGACCTTCTCAGTGTCTCAGGTCTCAGTGTTACCTAGTTAGATTGATACTGTAGTTGTAACACACCCACCACTGGTTTCAGAAGCTTCTGTCGTACCATGTTTTTAATGAAATTCACTCTTGGTCAGACAAGAGGGGAAGCCAAAATGTCATGGTTGGTTCAGGGGAACTTGCAGCTACAACATTCAGCTCCAGTGAACTCTGTCAGAATAACTTAAAAAATTCCAGGAGTCCAAGTTGGGTTGGGTACTTTGAAAATAAAGCTGAATGTTATTTATGGCCTCATAATAACTTCGTGTTCCTTTGTCTCCTTCCTGACAAATGTGAGGCAGCACTGAAAGGGGCTTTGAGAGGTCGTCTGCAGTTGTTGCTGATGCTGTTGTTTTCACAAAGTAGCTTCTTAGTTTGCGGGGTCACTAGCATGGGGTGCAATGGATGCGTCCTACTGGGCTTGTTCCCTGAGTTCATTAATCAACCAGTCGCTGAGCTCTGACAGCTCCTGAAAGGAGGCACACCCAGCACTTAATGGAAAGTCAAACTGAGGGCCTTGTCCCTAACAAGTAATTAGAAAGGACGCCTGTTACAGTTAATTCATCAGTTTGATTGATAACTTGTTTGCTCATTTCACCCATGTTAAATAAAAGACTTCATTTTCAGTAATATTGAGTCTTCTGTTGAGCTTCAAATCAATACATATTATCAAGCATTCCTAAAACAGACTGTGTTGTTGGTGTCTTTCAGGGTCAGCGAGGTCCTAAAGGAGTCCCAGTAAGTTTCTGAAGTCTAATGTCTTGAGAAAACAAGCGGCTAATCTTTTGGGTTTATAACTGCTCACTTCTCGCTTTCATCTGTGTTGTTATTCTTTCTAGGGGGAACCCGGACCCAAAGGAGAGAAGGTGAGACATGGTTTGCACAATTTTGACAACCAGCTGTGGTCGAATAAGTATTTAGATCATGTACTTAAACAAGCAGAGGTTGAGACATCCTTACTTAACAAGGGTTAAGCTTTACTTGAAAACACTTAATCCTACATTTCCAATGCCACATCATTATCATATTAAACCCTACTTTCCTAGTCAACACCCAGGTCTGTCGACTCAGTGTATCTAGTTTGTAGCAGAGACTGTGATAAAAATTGTATTCAAGCCCACCATGAAATAACTCAAAGATGTCATTATGTTCTACTAAATTTAGCAAAGCTCCTCTAGAGAGACAGATCACATTAGAATGCTTTTGCAAAGTGAAAAATTTGAAGCTGATTTTAAGAAATTAGCCTGAAAGTTGTGAAAATCTCAACTGTCTGTGATGTTCTTATTTCTGATTGAACTTTTTCTGTTCTCTCCAGGGTACATGTGGAGACTACACACACCGGGTAAAAGTTCTTATTGCATTTTTGTGGAACTAATGCATTCTCATTACTTTTTCACAAATAGCTACCACTTCTCCAGTGTTTATGCTACAATTCAGAAGTGATTTTAACACATTTGGTATTGCTGTATAAATAGCAGTCTTAAACTGTTTTGTATTCCATCCTACAGCATTTAACACCCCAGTTTTTATTGTTGCAACAGAATAAAAAAGTGAAGTTGGAAGAGAAGAAACTGCTGCAGAAGCTAGATAGGCCAATGGTGTGTAGCACAGTGATGGGGAGCACATATAGAGCTCTGCAGTCCTTTGGTCGGCTGTCTCTAGGGTTTGGTTAGTTGAGAGAAAACAGGGCAATTACCGGCGGCCTACTGGAGCATACAGTCAGACGTGATAAGAGCCTTTGAGTGGGGGTGCCAAGAATAAGAGTCTCCTGTGTAATTGGGGATTTTTCGGATAGCTAAGTCCATTTGCATCGCAGTTCAACCTTTCACTTGTTAAACTTCTCCTGCTTAATTTGTTTTTTAATCATGAAATTTGTCCCTTTTTTCAAAAGCTCTCGAAAACAACTGTGAGATACATGTTGAAACGGTTATTACTGTAGCATGGTGTTGTATCGTAGATCTCTGAACAGTAAATGCTTCCGGCTAGATGAATTTGAGAATGGGGAATTTAGAGAAGGAAGGGCCCAGAGAGAATTTGGGGTTTGATGTTTTTAGCCTGTCAGGAAGTCAATCCCATCTTTTTCTAACAAGCTTTATGCCTGTTGAAATTGTTTTTAATGCACTCCTCAGAGCCCTCTGCAGCAGTCTGCATGGGAGGTCCATTTCCAGTGTCTGCTCACACTCCAGGCCTCATAGTGAGACCCTTGGGGATTAGGAGGTTTCTGTTTGTGTAGGTAAAATGTAAAATTTTTTAGGAGGTTGTCTTTCATTACAGAGCCAGCAAGATCAGCAAATACTTTCTCTGTAAATGGCATTTCAGCAGGAGCCCCCTGCTCATATCAGTGCTGCATTTAGAGGATGTGGTTAGCCTAGCTTAGCATAAAATCAGCTAGTCTGGAGTTGTCCAAATTGAAAAAATAAATCTAGCAACAACTGTATCTTCAGTTATGTAGACTACTGGTCAGAAGGAAGGAAGGAAGGAAGGAAGAAAGAATGAAAGAAAGAAAGAAAGAAAGAAAGAAAGAAAGAAAGAAAGAAAGAAAGAAAGAAAGAAAGGGAATCTTTCGACCTGTACCTTTAAACCGAGATCTCAAGTCAGACTTATCAAGATGACTCACTTTTTGTTTTGTTGGTTAATGGCTCATTGCCTTTATTACTAGCACTGATTAAAACAGCCACTTCCCTGTTGTGTAGGGCTTCTTTGTGCAGGATGTTCCTCTGAAAACCCTGGCTGCCTTGCGCTCCAGTCAGCCTCTGATGTTGAAGGTTTGTGGGTGACTCCAAACACCCTGTTAGATAATCCTCAGGGTGTCACCAAGTCGTGCCGCAAAGAGAGCCAGTGCTATTGAACAAGGGCACTCCTCAACCCTCTGCTCTCCACCCACAAAAACAAGATATACAAATCAAAAAAACATGTTTTGTTAAAAGGTTATCAGGTTACTAGTTTGGTTCAGCAGTCTTCAAGTCTCGTTGGCTGAAAAAATTATAATTTTAAGAAATAGATGAAAACACTTGGAATTTTTTCTCCACACGGATGCCAATATTAAAATCAAATGACTGAATAAAAACATCTTTTTGTTTGTGTGCACATGATGTAGAAAAAGAATTAATCACAAAATAAATTTACAGATTTATTTACAGATTTCTTTTCAATTTTCAGTCACACATTGTCTGACTTCTTGAGTTGAATTAAATTTTCAACAATTTGAAATTAGTATTTAAATGTGTTTCAGTTCATGAGCAATTCCACTAAGAATTCCTGATAACAAATAATAACAACAATAATAATGTATATAGTACTAATAGTAATGTTAACAAGAAAAGCACACAGAGAGCGCAGTATTCCGCCAGGGCTGCTCAGTCGTTGTAGCATTTCCGACGACTGAAATCTTGAAAAAATTTGTCGCAGAAATCACGGCAGCATAGAATTTAATATAGATGTACCCACAAACAAAATGACCTTGTGCTGAGCACAGGTACATTATGTATGGTTACCTAATAGCATGACCTAAATATGTAGTGGGAATTGATGGGACTCGGAAACGCCCCCACAATTTAATCAATTGTTCCTTGTATGATTTCTAACAGATAATTCCCGATAAGTCCACAGTGATCAATTTGTAGTAGGATTGCAATCATGTGATCGTCAGCAGGCAACTGACATAATGTTCACTTGTCATAGTTACAGTGATGCCGTGCTGCTATCTCACAATGATACAAAAATCTTTAACAAATCTGTGGATCCAGACTATAAGCCGCATCACTGGCAAAATCTAATCACTTGGTCCTTGTGTCATTTCTGACCTTCCCAGAAAATTTCATCCATATCCGTTAGTCTGTTTTTGAGTAATGCTGCTAACAGATAGATGGACAGACAGACAAACAAACGGCAATCGTCACATAACTCTGCTGAGGCTCCGCCTGCTTGGCAGAGTAATAATGTAAATAATAATAACAGTAATAATATGAGGCTTCAGCTCATTATCTATCCTTTGTTTAATCTGCAGTCTATCTTAGTTATAACATAAAAAAATAGGATGCATAGGATGCATAGTAGTAAACAAAAAAAGATTCTGTATAATCAAGCAAAATTGATGGTTTAAAATAAGTAATTGTAATTTTATATATTCATTTTTTTCACGCATAATATTACCACAGACATAAACACACATAGAAATGGATGTTTTTATTTATTTTTAAATCTGGCTTTATTATTTCACTTTAATATTGGTGCCTTTGACTTCTATCCTTTTAAATCTGTTTCCAGTTGTGGTGGATAGCTGGAAATGGTGAGGGACATACCAACAGACTTGCCTACTTTTGCTACTTTTATACCCCTACTTATAATTACTTGTAACATGGTGTATATATTTCCATAGAAAAAGCACAATGGCTATTTTGACTTTCAACGGATCCAATTACAAACAGTGTGACTGGTCACACAATAAAAACAGAGCATTTCATAACTTAAGTAATGTTACAAATAATAAAGACACTACATAATATTAAAGCAGTAAAAGAGGGGTGGATACTTCTTTTTGGTTTAATGTACTGGGTGAAGGTAGTCTTTCCTGTATTTTTTGCTGCATAGGGAAAATTGTGGAAATATGTACTCTATGTAAAAAGTAGGCAAGTCGCATGCAGCTGGTTCTACTTGGTGTCAGTGGGAAAAAGCATCTGTCAGCAGGAACTTACCTGTACTGGCCTCTTCTAAACTTGTATCTGATCGTGCTGGTCATCTCAACAGAAGCGGCGTATTGTACAGCCCTGTGTTGGACAGTTGGCCACAGTAAGTCTGGATGTGTACTGTAACTATACTGCTGTACTCTCTTTGTGGCAAGACTGGCGCCCACCTCTGCTCTGTCGCAATCTAGGGGCCTGAGCTATTAATGGGGACAGTGATGCATACAAATCCTGAGTAGATAGTGCTTGATGATGTGCAATAAACAGACTCTAACAGCATTAAGAAATTTGAACGCTTTCATATTTCTTTGAAATAAAGAAGCATCACAGTACATCAACTATCCCCTTTGCCACTTCAGGCCCGTAGTTTGCTGTGCTGGTGCCTCCGCGGTCTTTCCTTTCTTCAACCTAGTTTCCTTTTTTCTCTCCTTTGACTTCCCATTTCCCTGCTTTTTACTCTCATGTTCTATTTCTCTTTTTCCTCCATATCCCTGCCCCTTTCCACCCTCTTTCTCCTGGTTCTACCCTGTTTCCTTTCTCTGGCTCCTGGTGACCTTTACCCTGTGACCTTTTTGCATCGCTGGCCACCTACGCTTTGTGACTCCCCCTGGCAGATGTTGCCCATCACCGTGCGCAACATGCCCTCAATAAGCCCTCTAATTCTAAAACGCCTCAAGGTACAATTCTCTCTGCTCCCTACTTGCCCCACTCATTTCTGCCCTCTGTGTGAATGCCAGCCGCCGTTGCCATCCGTCGCCAAAACCTACTCTCCATCGTCATGCTGTCACTTAGCAACATTTGGCTCTTACTGCTTTTGTAATTTTAATCATATTCAAAGATAAAGGTGTTTTCTTTCAGTGATGCATATCAGAAAATCAAGCCAAATATTGCATATTGTACTGCATTGATCTTTACATGAACTAAAAATCTTAAATAATAATGATGCTATTTGTTTCTGTTTGATTGGGGATTAGATGATGGCAAGGTTAGACAACAAAAACAAATACGGGTAAATGCAGGTTTTAAAAAGCAGATTTTCACTAATAAATCACAAAAATACCGGAAAAATCAAAACAAATATAGCAGAAAATGGATCCAAATATGCTGAATACAATATTCAAATTGTTAAATAATATTCTAAAATATTATTGTATTCTAAAATAATACTCTTAATGAATACAATGAAACCATGAATATACTCATTGTAATATCAGGCAATGTACAGCTTACCGTGTAGCTGCTCATATCATATTACCACTTCTTTACCATACTTGTTGAGTAATTCAAAAAGACATTTGATGTCTTTAAAGCTGTTACTGGCTATGATTTTCTACACCATCAGTGAAAGCTCTTTTATATTGCAGAAATTGGTCTGCACTGAAAGTAGCTGCTGTACATAAGTTCATATAACATGCAATACCATTCAAAAGTTTGGGGTCACTTAGAAATGTCCTTATTTTTGAAAGAAAAACATTTTTTTCAATGAAAATAACATTAAATTAAATAGAAATACAGTCTAGACATTGTTTTTTTTTTTAAGGTTTTTTTTGGCCTTTTTTCGGCTTTATTTAGGCACAGTGAGAGAGAGACAGGAAACAGGGGAGAAGAGTTAGGCGAAGACATGCAGCAAAGGGCCGCGAGCGGGAATCCAACCCGGGCCGCTGCATCGGGGACCAGCCCCTGTACATGGGTCGCCCGCTTAACATGTTGAGCTATACAGGCACCCAGTCTAGACATTAACATGGTAAACGACTATTCTAGCTGGAAACGGCTGATTTTTAATGGAATATCTCCATAGGGGTATAGAGGAACATTTCCAGCAACCATCACTCCTATGTTCTAATGCTACATTGTGTTAGCTAATGGTGTTGAAAGGTTAATTGATGATTAGAAACCCTTTGTGCAGTTATGTTAGCACATGAATAAAAGTGGGAGTTTTCAAGGAAAACATGAAATTGTCTGGGTGATCCCAAACTTTTGAATGGTAGTGTAGGTTCATTCATGAATGTGGTTAAATTATCTAGAACAGCACATTTTATTGTTAGGTATTGGCAGCTACCCATATCAGTTCATATTTAAACCCTGACAAAACTGTCCAGACTGATAAATAAAATCTGGACTCACCACAGTACAAAAGCAATGGTAAAATATGGATTTATTGCAGATGGATTTGTTTTCCATTGTCTTGGAATAGAAGCTTGGCAGGTCTCTCTGGCCCTGTGCTACTGTACATGTACTCCTCCAGTTACACAGTGATTGTTGACTGAAGTATGGCCAGCACTTTGTTTTAGGAACTTCTCTAAGTCAGACCACATGTGCAAATCAATCAAGCACTACAGCATAATGCATTAAATGTATGTTCAAACTTGTTGCCCTTCATGGTAACGGGATATTTCCACATGTAGGCATATCCTCAGTGAAATATTGACCTGTTGCAATGAAGAAAAAAAAAGATTTTGTGTTGCAAGAGATAAAAAAAAATAGGAATTATTTAACATAAATATTAAGGAGCTGATTCAGACAGATTCATTTCAACCAGTATTTTAATTCTTTACATCCTATGCTTATTGTAAATTTCCTTTATTTTGTATTGTTTAATCTTGGCTTTGGTTTGAGATAATCACCATGGCTATTGCTATTAGTAGGCAGTCTTCAGAGTAATCACATGCAGATCTGTTGCGAATTTTAAAGTAGCTACAAGAGAGATCAATGTCAAAATTTTACCCAAAGCTAAACTTGAAAAGCAGTGTACCTTTGATGACAAGGTTGTGGGAAAATTAGAGATACAAGACAAAAAAAATAAAATTTACATCATGTCACTTATTTCCTACTGCCTTGCTCTTTAAACAAAGGTAGCCACTGAGCAAAAACAGCATTGTAACCATGGTAAATGTACATTTTTCTGATCTGAACATACAAGCTTTCTATGGAGCTCCAGTACCAATCGTTAAACTAATGGAACTTACTCAGGTGTCATGTGACCAAAATCTGGTCCCATGACAGAGGAAATCTTAAGCCCTGTCTCGGTTCAAAGATGGCCTCTGGCATCATTGAAGGTTCTTTTTGAACCTTTTCATGCTTGATCTGTCCTCAGTGTTGTGAACAGTTTCCAGGTACTGGATATACTTGTGATACTCTGGGTACTTTTACCTCATATATGGAGAAGGCTCCAAAATTAGTAGATAGCCAGAGAAAGATCCCAGACACCATTCTAATCCATTGTCACCTTGAACAAGATACTGGCTCCACAACCCCATGGTCTATGCTGGGACCCTGGGACATCCAAGTGGTTACAGCAAGGACAGGGTCATAGCCAGTGAACCGAAGCACTGAGATCATATCAATGCTGGCTGATGCTGAGACCCATTTCGCTTTCATATTTTTTGACCCTGTACTTAATAAGATACTGTCACAAGGGTCCTTGATCATGTCCTGACAAATGAGCAAGTTCCATTCCAGAGGGTCATGATATGTATTGAAAGCGCTTGAAAAGCTAGTGAGTAAACCTTGAGATTGAAGTATTTTATCAGAGATGTGTTCTCCGAAGCTCAAAAATGAAACTGTGCTGAAGCATTATAACTGCTTGCCTTATTCCCAAGCTAACTTTTCTCTCTGCAAAACCCTCATCCCTGGTGCATTTCCTGTGGTGTAGTATAAGGTTGTAATAGCATGGTCAGTGTGTGGCAGAGCTCCCTCCAGCATGGCAGGTTGTAACTCATGGTCTTTCAGCAGGGCGAGCCTGGAGCACAGGGACCCCCAGGACCTCCAGGACCCCCCGGACCAGCTGGGGTCCCAGGACTAGATGGAGCCAGTGGCCCACCGGTGAGTACCAGTCTGAGTTTAGACTGACATTTGAATTCTACCTATTTACTTGTTGGATTGCGATAATATGAAATATTTCTCTTTTTTGCACAAAAAAAGCACAAAAGCAGCTTAAACTATGGGAACCAGAGCTTTTTGTTTTGGATCAATGGCCAGTCAGTGTGTAACTGCTGCTCAATCACTTCTGTCTTTGGCTCTCAGCCCCAAGATCACTGATTTTCACTGAATACTTGAGAATAAATACATGGTTTTCTGCCTCTCTTCCTTCCTGTCTGCTCTGCTGGCTACAGCAGAAAAGTGACAGAAAATTCTATTCAATGTCAGAATAATGTGGGAGCAGTGGGTTTCCAGCTGTCCGTTCAGACAGATCATAAATCTCACTCAAGTGTGATGAGGAGTCCTAGGGCACACAGAATACAAAACCAGAGTCGATTAACTGCAGCCTGGCAGCAATGCAGAGTTAGTTTTTTTTCTAAATGTTAGTTTTTAGGTCCATTTTTAAGTTCCTGTCAAAGTGTAATGCTTTGTTCACAGAAGTTGTTCGCTGTATGGCATAACATGGAGTCAGATATAGTTTGTAAATCATTTTAAACCAAATACGTAGCTGAAAAAAGCAGCTATGCTGCTGCTGCCATCATTATTTCAATAGCTCAACCCCAGAACTTACCTGTAACCAACCCAGCAGTGATGTCAAACCCTTAATGCTAAATATTAATGCTTTACAGTACTTTTACAAATATGTGTTGGCTCACTAAATGGTTCTCTGAGGCAATTTTTGATAACAGTTTATTTTAGGGTTAGCTTATCTTAGAATGCCTATTTTTCATGGAAGAACCGCCATATTATACCCATCCTGGCTTAATATGCTGTTGGTCTTTTGCAACATAACAGCTCCACCCTACTCTCCAAGACTCCTGAAGATGCTCCATGATGTCTTGCGTCGATATCTTAACAGCATTGTCCTTCCTGGGACAAATATCTATAAAAACTCAGAAGATGCTCTCATCCAGTCATCAGGCCATAATGATTTGCCATCTAATGTATCCCAGACATTAACATGTGCTGGGGCGCTCGTATAGCTCACCGTGTTGAGCAGGCGACCCATGTACAGGGGCTGGTCCCCGACACAGCTGGCCCGGGTTCGATTCCCGCTTGCGGCCCTTTGCTGCATGTCTTCCCCTGACTCTTCTCCCATTTCCTGTCTCTCTCTCACTGCACCTATCCAATAAAGCCGATGAAAGGCCAAAAAGATAACTAAAAAAAAAAAAAAACATGTGCTATAGTTACTAGATAATCAACATTATATAGTCAGGTCCATAAATATTTGGACAGTGACACATTTTTCAGCATTTCAACTCTGTACGCCACATCAATGGATTTGAAATGAAACTGTCAAGATGTACTTTAAGTGCAGACTTTCAGCTTTAATTTGAGGATATTTACACCCAAATCAGGTGAACAGTGTAGGAATCACAACATATTTTATATGTACCCTCCACCTCTTAAGGAACCAAAAGTTATTGGATAAACTAACATAATCATAAATCAAATTGTCACTTTTAATATTTGGTTGCAAATCCTTTGCAGTCAAAAACAGCCTGAAGTCTGGAACCCATAGGCATCACCAGACGCTTGGTTTGGTGCCTGGTGATGCTCTGCCAGGCCTCTACTGCTGCTGTCTTCAGTTCCTGCTTGTCCTTGGGACATTTTCCCTTCAGTTTTGTCCTCAGCACATGTAATGCAGCTCAGTTGGGATCAGGTCAGGTGATTGACTTGGCCATTGCTGAACATTCCACTTCTTTCCCTTAAAAAACTCTTTGGTTGCTTTCGCAGTGTACTTTGGGTCATTGTCCATCTGCACCGTAAAGCGCTGCCCAATGAATTCTGAAGCACTTGGCTGAATATGAGCAGATAATTTTGCCCAAAGCACTTCAAAATTCATCCTGCTGCTTTTGACAGCATTCATATCATCAGTATATGTAACAGAACCCGTTCCATTGGCAGCCATACATGCCCACACATTACACTACCACCACCATGCTTCATTGATGAGGTGGTATGCTTTGGATCTTGAGCAGTTCCTTCCCTTCTCCAGACCCTTCTCTTGCCATCATTCTGGTACAAGTTGATCTTTGTCTCATCTGTCTATAGGATGTTGTTCCAGAACTGCACAGGCTCTTATAGATGTTTTTTTTTTTTTTTTGGCAAACTCTGATCTGGTCTTCCTGTTTTTGAGGCTCACCAATGGTTCACACCTTGTGGTAAACCCTTTGTATTCACTCTGATGAAATCTTCTCTTAATTGTTGACCTGGACACAGGTATGCCATCCTCCTGGGGAGTGTTCTTGATCTGGCCAGTTGCTGTGAAGGGGCCAGATCAAGGAAAGGATTCTTCTGTCATCTACCACACTTGTTTTCCGTGCTCTTCTGGGTCTTTTGCTATTGTTGAGCTCACCAGTGTGTTCTTTCTTTTTAAGCCAAACATCTGATTTGGCCACACCTAATGTTTTTGCTATCTCTCTGATGGGTTTGTTTTGATTTTTCAGCCTAATCACGGCTTGCTTCACTGATAGTGACAGTTCTTTGGACTTCATATTGAGAGTTGACCTCACCAGATTCCAAACCCAAATTTTTTTTTTTTTTTTTTTTTATTAGTTTATTTAATAGGGACAGTGCATATTAATGAACACATGCAACAATAGCAGTGTAAATATGCCAGATTATAGCAGAAATGCTAATTTCCATCTGTAGTCCCCAGGCAGGTGACAGAAAAAGAGAAACACATCACAATACAAACAAAAGAAGAGTTACACTAAAAATTCCAGACTTGAAATGAACTCTAGACCTTTTATCGACTCCTTGTAAATGAAATAATGAGGGAATAACACACACTTGGCCATGGAACAGCTGAGCAGCCAATTGTCTTTTGCTCCTTTTAAAAGGTGGAGGGCACATGTAAAATGTGTTGCGATTCCTAAACTGTTCACCTGATTTGGATGTAAATACCCTCAAATTAATGCTGAAAGTCTCCAATTAAAGACCATCCTGATTGTTTCATTTTAAATCCATTTTTGTGGTGTATTGAGCAGAAATGATAAATTGTGTCAATGTCCTAATATTTATGGACCTGACTGTATACTTTATCTGTGAGCAGCCATTATGTTTTTTCTCATCAATGTGCAGTACTCTACATATGAGAGGATCTAAAACCAAGGCATCATGTGTCTCACCCTAATCAGGTGTCCACTGCGTATTCTTTCCCCAAGTGAGTTGCACCCTGGCTGGCAACCACAAATCTGAGCTTTCTTTGTCAATAATGTAAAATGTGCATTGGTAAAGTAATGGTCAACAGTAGAGGAAATGGATATGCATAGGTGCTTTCTTTTTTCTAGGAATGTTCAGTTCAATGTCAGTGACACACACTTTCCTAAATTTCCTGGCTGTCTCTTAATACTTTGTTTCTATCATGTTGTTGACTTTGCTTCCTCTCTGTGAATTATGACAGATTCTTGCCATGTGTGATAATAAAAAAAATACCACTTTTAATATTGTAAATAGAGCATGGACTGGAAATGCTTTGCTTTGGGACACCATTAAAATCTGAACATGTTGCCGCCTCTGCCTTAAAGTTAATCAGTTCTTTGTTGCAGTTTGAGAGCACAAAACTTTTTGTCCACTTTCCACCTGGACGACTGCTGGATCTGCTTGTAAAAGTTACTCTAGTGGGGAAAGAATTTATTGTCATGCTTTCATTACATCCACAAAATGCATCATTTGTACATTTAAATAGCACTTAGGAGCTAATATTGCAAACAGACTTTAGATTCAGTGAAATAATTTCTGCTCTTTTCATACAGGGCAAGCCCGGGGAGCCAGGAAAACCAGGAAAAGACCCAAGGGTAAGCACTGGTTTAGTGACTCCTCCACTTCTATTTTTTCAAAACTATCTCATCAGTGAAAGTTTGCTGAGGTGACATTAACTTGTGATTTCTACATTGTTTTTGCAGCTTATACCAGGACTAAAGGTAAACACATTTCTTCTCTTGTCTAAACAACAATATCAAAATGCTGAAGAAACTTGATTAGCATCACTGTGGCCTCTCTGGCTGTCCTTATAGTTATTACAGAAAAACATGCTTTGGCCCAAATAAAACAAGTCACATGGATCAAGTCAAGATCTTTCCACTAGGCCTCAGTACAGCTGCTCTGAAGTTCAAACAACCCATTTACACAACAGAAATACTCTAGAGCAGATCTCCACATGATGCATTAATTGTCATGGGTTATTTAAATGCAGGAATGTAGATTGTGAGGTCAGAGAAATGAGTCCTGTAAATACTTCTCGCTGTGGAAAACAAGCTGAATCTCACAGCAGGAAGTGATTCATACTATAGAAGGATTAAGCATCAGGATTATTAGCTGAGCAGTTCTATCAGAAAAGCATCAAAGTGGAAAACATGATTTCAAAGCCTTCATATTAAGCCTCAACCATCTACTTGTCTAAACTTCAGTTTTAAAAAAAGGGTAATTGAAGTCCATTCTGTATGTAACTTTTGAAAAAGGATATGATCCGTTGAAAACAAAAAGTAATTGTACTGGTTTGGACTTGTGAAATTCAACACACAATCTACTGTTCACATTGTCTAATGAGCAACTGACTACCATTTCCCCACTAATCACTAATGGTGGATGTGGTACTGCATAGATTAATGCTGAAGCACAAGGAAGCATTCTTTCATTCTTTGCTCTCTTGCTTTGTCTCAAAAACATCCCATTTTGTAGCATACCAATCTTTCAACAGGTAGTTTATAAAGAAAGTAGTTGTCCAACAAAGTCCTACTTGAAGAACCTGGGTTCAACAAATCATTTGCCCCTTTGCTTGTGTTGTGACGATTGATGATCTGTTCACTGTTTATCAGCTTTCTGTGAATCAGTGTTCAATTCATATTCGTATTTTCTCTATTCACAGGGTGACCGAGGTGATGTAGGCCCACAAGGTCCTGAAGGCCCAAAGGTATTTTACTTTCTACCATTATCCCATTTAACTGAAGTGTTTTGTGTTTCAGTGAGGTTCAGGAGAAAACATTAGCATTAGACTCTAAAGAATTACGCAGAATTCTTTAAATCTGACCTAACCCCTCAAGCCCTCAGCTCTTTCTGGAAATTTCCACTTGCGAAAGATTCCCAAATTCAGTCAACAACAGTTCCATAGCCATAAGGCCACCATAAACAACCTTGGGATCTATGGGTCAGAGACACTGGGGAGAATTTTGAAACGTACTAACTGTCTTTGTTCTCATCCCGAGACCACTAGGAGAATGTAAAAGCTCAGCAAAAGAGACACCTTTCGTTCACCTAATCACAACTGAATTAGGGTGTACAGCCACAACATTAAAAGCACCTGTCTAATATTATGTAGATTTCTCTTGTGCATCTAAAACAGCTCTGACATGTTGAGGCTCAGATTGCAGATCCACAGACCCTGGAAGGGGTGCTGTGGTATCAGGCACCAGGACATTAGCAGCAGATCCTTAAATCCTTTAAGTTGTCGATGGATCTTAGTTCTTTTCCAGCAACATCGCACAGATGCTTGATTGAATTGAGATCTGGGGAGTTTTCAGGTCAAGTCAACACCACAAACTCTTTGTCATGTTCCTCAAACCCTTTCAGAACATGTTTGCAGTGAAGCATTGGAGCATTATACTGCTGAGAAAGACCCCTGCCATCAGGGAAAGCTGTTTTCGTTCACGAGTGTATATGATTTATAACAATATTTAGGTAAGGTTTTATGTCAAAGTAGCATCTACATAAATGACAGGACCCCAAGATTTCCCAGAAGAACATTGCTGCCAGCTTACCATTTTCCAATAGTATGTCCTGCTCCCCTCTTCCCATCAGTTAAATGAATGCATACATCTGTCCACCTGGCATAAAAGAAAACATGACTCATCTGACCAGGCCACCTTCTTCCATTGCTCCCTGGTGCTGTTCTGATGCTGTCATGTCCACTGCAGGTGCTTTCAACAGTGAATAGTGTAAGGGGCTGTGGCTGCACTATGGAGCTTTGATGGCCTCTTCATGACATCTTACCTATCTTCAGTAATTTTTGCAGGCAAAATATGGCAAAAAAAAATGAAAATACAGCACATGGTTCCTTGCAACAATGCCGAAGTATGCCTTGAGTCACAGTCAAATCGCATGGATGGAAAGCAGGTTTTGCTCTTTGTTTTGTCGTGTAAACAAAACTACTACAGACCCAGCAGACAAACACAGAGTGTTTTAGCACAGTGTATTTTGTGTTTTGTTCTCAGAGGCATCATCTGGCCCTTCACAACAAGCTACGCATTTTTTCATTTATATTAAATTGTAAAAACAGTGCATTAAATTCGTCTTTGGGAGTTGCATAGATATGATATCGTATAAATACCAAGGCCCTGACCTTACAAAATGGTACAGGTAGCATCTGCTGACACATTAATGGTTTTGATATTTATTCAGTGGAAAGTGTGTGCTGGGTTATTGTATGATAGTCTCCTTCAACAACAGTGTAAATGTTTAGTACACACACATGCACACAAAATTGTGTTTTCATCACTTTAGAGAACATTACATTGATTTACATGAATTTCTAAACACTTACCATGACCATAACTACTGCATCTCTAACTGCACTATTAGATCTGAAATTAAACACATACTCTCCCTAATATTAAACCAGCTCTAAAATTGAAAGATTTATTATAAAGGATCTTGTTTTTTGTTCAAAATGCATGTCCCCACAACGTGACTCTGTAAACAGATTCATGTCCACACAGCATGAGTAATACAAGTACACACACACACACACACACACACACACACACACACACACACACACACACACACACACACACACTGCATGGCTGGCAGCTTAAAAGTTCTAACTTTGTCTTTGAAGCTGTGTGCGGGGCCATGTGAGCTATGTGTTCTACACTCACCTCATACTTGTCCTTCCCAACTTCAGCCATTGCTTAACACACTTTCTCTAGAGGACACATGCATACAAACACACACATATGTGTTGCGGTTAACTGAAGCCATTATATGTCATTACTAGAGTTGGGGAGGCAGTGTAGATGGTATTTTGAGAGATGTCAAAAATGTGAAAAGAAAAAGGAAAACAAAAATACAAAGCAGACAAAATGAAGATAATATAATAGTAAAGATTAGGGTAGCATGTTTTTAAAAAGTAAACAAGTCTGTGATAGGTCAGAGAAAGGGTTTTCTCAGGCAGAAACTAAAACTTTGGTAAAAGGAGGAGGAACATTACTTGAATGATATGAAGAAACTTTAGTGTATATTGAAAAGGCATTAAGTTACTTGAAGGCTCTGTTGATCACTAAGTTTCTCTGTCTTCTGTTTGGTGCTGACCACCAGTGGTTTTAGTGCACAGAGCACAATAGCAGCAGTGAAAACCAAAACCGTGAGCTGAAAGAGGCAAAAAGGCTAATCTTATTTTTTAGTGTAAGTGTGATCTGCGGTCTGTACGCTGTCCGCTCAGAATGACAAAATTGTTTAGTTAGGGTGAAAACAGAACTTAAATACAATGTTGCTACAAACTATGTGTATGTAACATTATGTGGCAAAACCACAGTGGTTCATCTGATCCTCGGTGCAAGAGTGACTCCTTTTGTATTACTCAGTTACTTTATTCATTGTTTTTAAATAGATTTTAAAAATTAGCAGTGCTTTAAAGATGCAACATGATTTTAGTATGATATATATGAAGTGAACTGCGAGCTGTGCTTAGCGTCACGTGTTTGATTCCCAGTGAAAACGTAGTGACCTTTTCAAGTTTTTACTGCTGCTTTCCTGAGGCTGGGACCGCTGGAACAACCTTGTTGCTGTGAGCTTCTGCGAACTTTATTGTCATTTAAAATTCAGCTGTTCCATCTCGCTTTGTTTTTTTCGCGAAATCAGTCCAAAATCCTGTTTCTGTTTTCTGCCACGAGGTTCATGAGCACCAAGGTCGCTAAGGGGACAGAGGAGAGGCCTTTGCAGGAGCTATCTAGCTTTTTCAGACACGTTGCAAATTACAGTGCTTACTGAGGACCTTGTGCTCCATCTAGTGGACCTCTGTGATTGTTGTCAGTAATTACAATATTTATCTGTGCTTTGCTTCACAGGGAAATAAAGGAGACCAAGGAATTAAGGTGAGTTTTTTCCCTTTAATTTTTGTCGCCAAACGTTGGAAGTGGCCATAAATAAAAGATGATGCTTATTTTTCATGTTATATTGACATAGACAAGAAATCTCAACACCTTCCTTTCTACCCTGACCGAAGTATAAACTATAGTGATGAGATTGATTTATTAATTGGACTTTTTTTTTGACAAAATAATCTTCACTCAACAGTCATCTGCTGGATTTTTGTGGTAATTAGCAGATGAAGCTTGTTCATTTGCTACAGAGATGCCCATTTGTTTTGTTAAATTATTCTATTGAAACATTTCATTTTTTTGGATAATTTAGTCCAATCTGATTTAAATGATAGAACAGAAGAATTATCTGAACAATAAAAGAATATTTAATCTGTATTTTATCTGTGCAAGATTCAAAATCATCTACAGTAGTTTGGAAATATATGTTTCTCTATATGACAGTAATTTCTGTCAGTCATTGTGAGTGGCATGAAAGCTTACACAAAGAAGAGCAAATTCAAAATGGAAATTTGGAAGTTTGATAGAGCAATGTTCTCATCTGTTGCAGAGCTGACATTAATGTAGTCTGAAATCTGATTTAAAGATTGTGTGATGTGGTCTATAACTTGAGAAAAAGTCAAAATGTCTGCCTATGTATCACAGAAATAAATTTTACTTTAGTTTTACACACTTGCAGATATAATGAGATCATCGTGAACCTTGCGCTGCTTGTATCTGCGCTACCAAGTATGTCAATTGTTTGGTACAAATAGAAGACCTTCGTGTCTCATTGTTTACAGTTTGCTCACTTGGGTGCTAACTTAATTATGACTTAGGTTTGGGAGTTTTGCTTTATAATTTAATAGAAAGAGACATTTCATTAACCTCCTAAGACCTGAGCTTTGGTGGGGCTTGCATTTTAGATTGCTAGTTATTTGGAATTACCAATTATTTGGAGTAACAAATAAATATAATAGTCTGATACGATCTATTATCTTATTATTATATTTTATTATTATTACTATTATTACTATAACTATGACTAACCCAGGTCTTACGCGCAAATCCAAATCATATTACAGCTGGAATAAACTTTGGGTCTCCATTTTTAGCAAAGGTTAACATTGAGGGACCTTACTTGTTCTGTCTGCATGAATTCTCTACCACTACTGGCTACTTTTATAATTATTTTCCAAGTCAACCACTATCCGCTTTTGTCCAGAGACCAACATGATAGAGGGCCCCTGATGTCATCTCTAAAGATTTAGGTATCCTCCTGTTAGGTCACTGTCAAGAAAGAGCACTCCCTTTTTTCCCTGGAGTTTTGGCTCATCCTTTTGATTTTCCCCTGGTTGAAAGGGTGTGTCTGCTTTTACTGCCCTGCTGCTTCTCTGAACTGATGTTTCCATCCACACTGTAGGGAGATGAAGGAAAGAGGGGTGTCCCAGGAGAGAGTGGAGAGAAGGTAGATTGAAAGCTAAGCGCAGAGTTGTGCGTGTGGCATGTTGAGGTTTATTTATGCATGGCAAGATCCCAGATGTCACTGCTGGAGTCCGGATGATTGCAACTTGTTTTAAATAGTGGAACGCCTCTTTAGATGTTTTTAGTGAGGAGCTGCTGTTGGTCTTTGAACACAGAAATAATCTGGAACCATGCATAAATTTAAACCCACTGTGAGGACATGAAGTAACTCTGTAATGGTTTGGTAATATAATCAATATTATATAATGTTTTAGGGGCTTTTTCTTAGAATAAGCACCTTTTGTAAGATGTTTTGTTTTTGTTTTGAGCTATGGATATGCTTCAAGAGCTTGTTTTTGGCCTTATTTATATTCTAAATGCTACCATTGGGCCCTCTAAATCATTGAAATAATGAACGTTGTACTTTGCTCAGTTACCACCAATTCATCCCCTAATACAAAACTACATATCACATTCTACAAGAAATGACAGCCATCTTTGTTGTAATAATGCCAAATTCCATTTTCCACCAGTCGTGATAAAATTTTGATTTAACATTCATAGGAATTAGCATGGGGCTGCACGGTGGCTTAGTGGTTAGCACTTTCATCTTGCAGCTAGAAGATCCCCGGTTTGCGTTCCGGTCTTTCCAGGATGTTTCTGCATGGAGTTTGCATGTTCTCCCTGTTCATGCGTGGGTTTTCTCTGGGTACTCCGACTTCCTTCCACAGTCCAAAAACATGCTGAGGTTAATTGATTATTCTAAATTGTCCGTAGGTGTGAATGTGAGTGTGATTGTTTGTCTGTACATGTAGCCCTACGATAGAATGGTGATCTGTCCAGGGTCAGCTGGGATAGACTCCAGCTCCCCCGTGACCCTAATGAGGATTAAGCGGTGTATAGATAATGGATGGATGGATGGATGGATAAGAAATAGCTTCCAATGAACAACAGAGACAACTGATGAGCTTTTTTTTTTTTTTTTACGTGTTTTAACCAGTCTTAGATTATTGCCCAAGCCCTGTCTGTCAGTATCTCTGCCACAATAAGTCCACAGCGTCCTTGCCTCTAAATCAATTAGCAAACCTATTTCTCTATTTTCCATACTTCTTCTCTGATGAATTCCAGCACTTTAGGAGTCCCAGTTGACGTGAACTTAAAGCTTCCCTTTGGCAGTTGCATGTCAGTAGAAGTCGCAGACATACATACGCATGTTTTCTCCATCAAGTATTTCAAACTGATGAGGGAAAGAGGAAGAAAAAGTCAAAGCAGAAAAACGTGCATATCCCTGGGTATCCACAGGAAACAGCAATCTTAAAAGACTTCTAATAATAAAAAGGAAGCGATTTTGCAGACTAATGCTTCAATGTTAAAGGATGGTCCCCCAAGGAGTTGAGGCTTCAACTCAGGGGAAATCTGTTCTATTCACAGAAAGCTGACTGCTAGTGCCTTGTGTGAAATACAGCAAAGCGAGCCAGGTAGAGGTTTTGCGGCATACCCAATAACCATTAATATCTTCATGATGCTGACCACAAATGATGACTTCTCTGGACTTCACCTCTTCACTTCCAAAGCACCCAGCAGGCAAAAGGCACATGTTCAGCCATTAAGGAAACAGACGCAACTAGTACCTCAAAACTTCATCCCATCTGTCACTGTGCTTAAATACTCTATTGCTTTGCTTTAGGCTGATCTAAGAGCTTTCTTTGAAAGCGGTTTTAATTTTACTTTTTCTGGTGGACGTGGGAGGAATAATAGACAATGATGATGAAAGTGAATTGACTGACAGACCAAAGTGTATGTCAACAGTTGCACTTGTTTGATTAAAAAGGCATCTCTGCCTCCTTTCATTGCAAATGAGAAGCGAGGAGGTACCCACCTCGATGAAATGATATTAGCAGACGGAAAGGTTCTCTCTTCACCCACCTTTTTGGGTTAGTCAGATATCTGTAGACAACAAACAGAAATCCAATGTTACTGTTGATGTACAACCAAGAGGACAGAGGAATAAATGCAGACACCAAGGCAGAATAGGACAAATCAAAGTCTGAAAAGGTGAAGGCACATGTACCAGATCATGAGGTGGGTTTATCAATGAAGCCTAAGTGTCAGGAATGGAATACAGGCAGGCAAATACAGGTACAGAAACAAGTAGCTAGAACAAACAACACAGATAATGAAGGGAGCAGAAAATTATGGATCGAGTATGTATGGATTTTAGCTAATGTAGGAAACCAGAAACACACAGAGGACAATTGCTGGACATGACAGTTGGTTGCTAGAACCAACCTAAGCGGTCTGATCTGGTAGCTTTGTGGTTGAACTAGACCACTCGTACCTCACACAGCTCTTCATTGTTGCATGTTTTTGTAATAATGACACTATTCTGACTGACAATTAAAATTGTGTAGGACACATACTGTTTGTTACAGTTTGCTGATAAAAAACGAAAAAAACATCTGATGAGCTTCTTGAGAGCAGTTTGGCATTGATACATTTTACCATCATTATTTCCAGTGACGTAGAGTGCTTCACTTGTATATTACCTATTAGCAGGGAGTAGATGAGTTTTAATATCTTTCCTCTAAAGCGTTACAAAATTATTTGGCTGCAGCACAAACATGAATTAACTGATCCTGCAGCATCATTGGAGGATGATGAGTCTCATTAATTATTAGGGTGACTGACTGTTTCAAACTCATCCATCCTTATTTTTCCCTTTGAAGTTAAACCCCTGTTGCTGCATGGCTTCAATAAAGACCTTATCAAATCGATAAATCATGATTTGACTTTACAGTGTGACACTTCCCTGTGAGCTTACAGCAGAGATGTTAAAATAGTAACACAGTAGATGGAGACACTTTTGAGGCAACAAAACAAACACGACAAGTTAAGCCATGGATCAAAGATTGATGTTTCCTCTTTGTGGGAGTTTTATGATGGGGAACATCTCTAATGAACTGTTCTATTTGTTTGGAGCCTTCACTGCTCAGGTCTACCTAAGAGTAGCAGGGTTAATGAAGGTCCAGCAATGCTTTCATCTGTCCACTAGTTGAACTCAACGGATGTAGGATGTGGGCATAAGCCACTGCTCATTTCAGTTGGCTATGTCCTTCCTTTCACTGTCTGTGTGTTACCGCTTTCTCCACAATGGGAAGCTACAACTTCAGCGCAGCACTCTATCACACTGAAAATTTCAAGTTTTGCTGAGGATTTGGATTATGCTGTAACACAACAGCTATAGCTGTCACTAATTTGAGGGAACACCGACTTCCCATTCTTTGTTCACAACACAAACATTTATTTTTGGTTGTGGGTGGCACATAACAGAAGCTCACCAGTCACAATTTTTCATTTCATCTTATACTTTTATATACTTTTATACTTATACTTTATACTTTTATATATATACTTTATTTGGTTCTGAATTATCAGTGACTGTAGTGGCTTGGAGGCACTGTGGCCTTGCAGCTAGAAGATCCCCGCATCGCGTCCCGGCTTTCCCGGGATCTTTCTGCATGGAGTTTGCATGTTCTCTCTGTACATGCGTGGGTTTTCTCCGGGTACTCCGGCTTCCTCCGAGTCCAAAAATATGCTGAGGTTAATTGATAATTCCAAATTGTCTGTAGGTGTGAGTGTGAGTGTGTACAACCTGGACTGGTGACCTGTCCAGGGTGTCCCCTGCCTTCGCCCCGAGTTAGCTGTGATAGGCTTCAGCCCCCCTGCAACCCCAATGAGGATTAAGCTGTGTATAGATAAAGAATGGATGAATTATCAGTCCCAAACTGTCAGACATAAATGTTATTTTGTGTCCCGCAGCAGGGATTTTGTGTCTCATTTGTTTTCTGTCTCTTTGTAGTTGCTTTGTGTCTCTTGTTGTTGTTTTGCATTTTTTCATGGTCATCAGCATCCATGGTTATTTTCTGTATCTTTGCAGTCTTGTTGTACCTTTTTGGGCTGTTTTGTGTCTCTTTGCGGCAACTATGCATTTCTTTGTGGTGGTTTTAGCAGTTACTTGAGGTGTAACCTATGCCCAGAGTCCCCTGAACTGTTGGGCCCTCGGCCAGACATGTCTGTTTAGTAAACAATCAATATCAGTGCATGAGTATCTGCTTTCTAACGTGTTTGTGTTTGTTTGTTTTTTTATATCTTGAAGAAAACAATGTGTCTTAACTGTTTTCCTTTTCTTTTCTTTTTTTTTTTTTTTTACTATCATGGTCATTATAGGGAGAGCCAGGTTTCCCAGGGGCTCCTGGGATTAAGGTAAAGTCATTTTTGAGCAGTATGTTTGGCAGTTATATACACAGTCAGATCTGCAGGTCATAACTGTCTTTCTTCCACTGCAAAGGGTCAGGCTGGCATCAGTGGTACTCCTGGCATCCCTGGCAAGAGGGGTTATAGGGTAGGCCTGGAATTGAATGAACATGTCGTCTGGTTGTTCCTCTGTCAGTCATTATTATTGCTCTAGTAATTGGATATCTGTAAAGTCTGATATTAATCAGGTTATTTTGTGTTTGTAACTTCTCAAAGTACCAATTAAGTCACAAGTGTTTTGTTGTACCTTTCTACCCTGGAAGTTATGCTTCACTTCTTGTTTGCTGATGTGCTGTGTCCTTTATAATGGATTTTATAATCACCCTTAATCACCGGTTCAAAATTGGACTGGCTATTCGTATTATCACAAAATCTGTTCATACCATACAGTATGTGATTTCTAACAAGACTCACACATGCATTCTTTGATTCATTCTGAATTGATTCATACTGAATCAAAAAAGAATGGATTGTCAGAGGCCATTCTTGGATGTGCTGTGATCTGAACTGGTGTGGAACAAATTATTTTAACTTCCTGTTGACTAACTTTTTTTTTCTGAAGATGCTCACAGTCTCCATTAGTGGAAAGAATTTGCTTGGTTGTCAGGGAGATAAAACAAGATCCATATTTCTTCACAGAGCAGGTATACTGTAGATTACAAATCAGGTTTGGGAAGGCAACCGAGGCCAGTGGATGTTGAGACTCTCACCTTGACTAAAGACTAGGATAGACACAAGGATCACCACTGGGTCCCCGTTACAGTTTGTGACTGGACTGTAAGAACAGATATCCAGAATCTCAAGTCATGAGAAGTCAAACCTTATTCAACACCACTAGTGTACAGCATCGACACAGCATCATATGTGACAGCTGTGGGAAACACTGCCACGGTGAAACAGCAAGGAAACTGATTCGACACAAACATGATAACCTGTCTTTTAACTAAAAATCAGAACCACTCACAGTATTTACTGGGATGAGGCCAAAAGTTTTCTAAGCTGGACTTTGTAGACGACTGGAGAAGGATCAAGGCAGACATTCACATCTGATGTCAAAGACCATTTTTGAACAGAGACAGAAGTTACTGTCAAAGTCTGTGTTATTGTCATATGCAACAAATTAACCAACGCTCCATACATACGGTGCATCATGACAGTATAGCTATCCCTATGACAACTGAGCAACATTGTTTCACTGGTGAACACCATGGAATTGCAGACAGAAGCTCTGGAAAAGTAACTAGCAAGTCAACAATGAGTCAGGATTTGTTTGATCAAATTGCATGAGGTGACATGGTCACTGGACAAAACTTTTAGACCATCTTACCAAGTCAAATTCTGTCATTGTTTGATGTTCATTTTTTGTTAATGCGTTCACATTAAACAACAGTGTGCCTATTGTGCGAATCACCATTGCTTCAGTCAGTTGTGTGAACTACCTCAAGATATGTGGAGGTTGTTATTGATTTGTTACCTATTGTATATGAGCACTCGACTTTTAATCTCCTATTTTTTTTATTTATTTGTCAGTCATTTGCCTACAATATTTACAGTAGATATAAGGAATACCTGGCAACTGTGGAAACATTTTCTTTTTTGGTCAAAGTCTATTAGTTACTGTCTAGTTAAATAATAATTTGTGTGCAATCAGTTAAGACTTCTTTCTCTATGTGTCTCAGGGGGAAAAGGGAGAGCCGAGCATGACAGCCCAGGGAATTAAAGGAGAGCCAGGTTCACCAGGGCTGCCAGGCCTAATAGGATCCAAGGTGAAAGGAAATAGTTTTGTTGGTCAACATATGCCTCCTCAAGCAATGCCTTCTAAAATACTAAGTATCGTAAAACTTCTGCAAAAGCCAGTGCTCAGTGAAGTTACAGTTTAACATTATTTTTACAGGGTGACAAAGGTGACCAGGGCGAAAAGGTAAGACACTTAAACAACTTTCCAAGTACAAACATAAACGGAGTAGATTTTTAAACAGATTTGACTGAATTTGATTTAACCTCTAGGGGGAAGTAGGCCCTGAAGGCCCAGCTGGACCAAGAGTGAGTCTTCCCTGGTGGTTTTATGACACCACGTTGCAAATATTGCGTATAGTGCAAATGAACTCCAGTTTTTAAAATTATGTCCACGAATTTTACAAATGGTCTATTTTGCCTTACAGGGTCCTCCAGGCCCAACTGGGGAGCCAGGAAAGGCTGAAATTCAAAACAATGACAATGTATGTCACTCTTAATTAGTTGAACTTTTCTTAGATGGAGGAAAAATAAAAAATAAAATAAAGTGGTATTAACTCATTGTATTCCTTCCCAGGATATCCGCAACATACCCCTGATGGTAAGTACTTTCGAGAGTTTATGACAACAGCTGCATACACACTACTTCTATTACTTCCGAGTAATAACATGATCTCCTTTCCTCCCAGGGTCCCCCTGGATTACCTGGACCTCCAGGGCCCTCTGGACTCCCTGGTACCAAGGTAGGAGAAATTTTAGACTGAAAATTGACATGTGGTGCTCTAACCCTATTCTGTTACATACCAGAATTCACATGTGAGCTATAACAAGATTAACCTGTTCGTATAATATATGCTTTTGAGCCACTATTCCCCATGCTGGATTGCTTGTATCCCAGGTTTTTGTTCCATTTTTTTTTTTATTATTTGAAAGACTACCAGGAATGACCCAAGGATTACATTGTAATGCAGAAACCATTCTAATTGTACTTCAGTGGTGCAGCTTCTCTGTGGCCATAGTCAGGCAAACTTCAACTCTATATAAAACATATGCAGCACTTACATTCATTTAGATGAGATCTGTTGTGCACTACAGTGGCTCCATGTAAAAAAAAAAATGCAGGTTCATTAGATATACACAGGTGTGTGTTCCATGTGCACTACTTTTTAATGTAAATGCTGTATTTCTATTGTTTATTTTGCAATAGTTACACCAAAAGATAAAAAATCCTGTCTGTGGGTATTGTCAAACACTGTGTCAATTGCTTGGTAATCCAGTCTCGGTATGTTCTCAGGGTGAAGTTGGTCTACCAGGTCCACCAGGACTGGATGGAGAGAAGGTAAGTACTGCATATTATTTACCAGGCAGATTTACTTTAATTGTGAAAGTCTACTAAGCATGAGAGTAATGATTAAAGTTAGAAATTAGATTTGATGTAAATATATGTTTATCTTGAAATATGTTTTTCTCTTACTAATGTTTAACTAATTGAGGCAACTTTCATCTCATGTGTTCTCAGGGACCCAGAGGGAAGCCTGGAGAGGCCGGTCCTGCAGGCCCAGCTGGTCCCGAAGGTCCCAGAGGAGAGGGTGGTGTCATGGGCTTCCCAGGACCCAAGGGAGACAAGGGAGACATGGGTCCATCTGGATCACCTGTGAGTGATTGTGTTAGCCACACACCACACCATATCACACCACCCCCTGGGGTTCCGCAACTAAAGCTTGAGTCCTGCATCTGTTATTATTCAGAGGGAAGGCCTTGGTTTTTACAGCTGCCCTCTTATTATCTAATTAGAGACTCACCAGCTTGGAAGAGACCCCAGGAATGACACTGAGTTCAACATTTAATTCACTGTGGCATGGATCCCAAATGTGCCCCCATATAAAGAGCTCTGCTATTTGTAGCTATGAAAGCCTATGTAGCTATTTGTAGCTATGAAAGTAAATGCAGCTATTTTTTTTTATATGTATGTTTCACAGTTAGCTCTGACCTATTAAAGAAGACATTTGCACTTGATCATGATTTTTTTAGTTGTTGACCCAAAAAAGCATAATTGTAATTGTTGACAATTAGCAAATTCCCTCTGTTTGACCTGTGCTATGTGGTTTATGATGTATGCTAAATGGTTTTGAATCACGAGCTGGATGCTCAGTTTTCTGTTCAAAGACATATCTTTCAGAGCTGATCACATATTTTCTCATCATGTGCTTGAATTGTGCAGTTCCATTTATCAAAATATCATTTGCAGGCATATGAACATGTTAGTTAATGGATCCCTCCTTTTGTGGAAACATACAAGTGCATGTGTGGAAGGATGCTGAGTGATGGTAGAACATATAAATTATTTTTGTAGACAAAAAAATAAATAAAATGCTCCTTTACACGTGAAATCCCTTGTTTCAAATGTTAAAATAACATATACAAGGATTATTAGAAAAAAAATTTTCAAGTACCTCTGAAATTTATGGGAAGATAAAGTATTGCAAGTAGTGCAAAATAGAAATACTCAATTACAGTACAAGTACCTTAGATTTCTGTACCCAAGTATAGTACTTATTTGCCTTTCTCCATTATTACTAGAAGTACTCCAAACATGATGTCTTGGCAGAACTGCTACACTGGGTGTGTGGCTGGATGCTGTTGAGGGGTTTGTCATTCAAAGCCACATAATTCTCAATTGTCATCATTGGTTGTATAAGAATTACAAACCACTACCCTGATCCTCAGGACCAGCATCAGACAGCTGACACTGAGCTACACAATAAACAAAATAGGCCAAATAGGCATTACAAGTGCATGATTAGAGCCGATGGGCACTTGAAAACCATATGAAAAAAGTTGCATTAATCTTTACCTGCTGTATAGTTTTGGTAATGAACACGCTGACTGGATAAAAACAACACATTTTCATCTGTCTATTATGTTTTCTTTAAGTACACATTACCTCATCAGTCCCTGAATTCAAATGTTCTGCCCTTATCGTGATGTCTGTCTCCCCTTCCTTGTTCTGTAGGGTTTAGATGGCCCTACAGGTGAAAAAGGGGCCACAGGGTTCCCTGGCTCTATTGGATTACCTGGCACAATGGTACGCAATGATGCCTCTCAGCCTGCATCTTTCCGGATACAGTGTCTGATGTGGCAAAGGGGGAACAGTGTAATACATTTTGTATTCACCCCAAGTGCTGTGTGAAGTTTTTCAACCACTTAATAGTTTGTATGATGAAAAAATTTCTCAACTCTGTGTGTCTATGTTTTTGCCATGTATTGTCACAGGGACCTAAAGGTGAACCTGGAAATGGAGGAAGGTCAGAAATGGTAAGTGTCAGTCATAAACTGACACGTCTGGTCAGTGCACTTTGTGTTATTTCAGAGCACATATTTTCTGAACTGAAAAATCTTGCTTGTGTTTGTCTGGGTCTTTTTTTAGATCTATGGTCCTCCAGGACCCCCAGGACCTCCAGGACCAGTTGGCCCAGCAGTGAGTCAAATATGCCATTTAACTTCTAAATCTGTAGACTAAAGGCCCTGCATTGTCATAATGGTGTTTTACACTGTAGTCGAGTTGCACCTTAAAAGGTGCATTAGGAAAATGAAAGAGCTGTAAATCAAGCAGTTCTGCCCATACTGTTCTGAATAGGTCTAAACTGGTAAAGTAAGTGCAGGCTCTTTAATGCAGAAATAAATGTAACTTAATGTTGCCTGCATTGAAAAGTGGTATTTAAGAGTCGAACGCTATTGAAGGTAGACAATTTACAGAACATTAAAACCATCAAAGATTCAGATAGAATGCAAGTGGAATTTTCTGCACATTGTTCAACATTTATCTTAAGTAGAAGTGCCATCGTTTTGGTTACATTTGTCCTCTGCCATAAGTTCTACCTATCCACTAAGTTTTCAAGTGATCCAGTTCATGCTGAAATACAACTTGTTGTTTCTTTAGGTCTTGGGAGCGTAGGTACCATTTCAGTGTTTAAGGGTCTGCTGTGTTTTATTTTCATTGATTTGCAAAAGGTCTGATTTGTTCCAGTTAATTTTCTAAAGTATATATAAAAAAAAATCCCAATGCCTCAATGATTTAATTAGAGATACATTTATGAAGTGGAATTTATTCATAAAAACAAAAAACCCTTCTATATTCTTTTTTCTGAACATTCAGATTTCATTTACCAAAAATATTTAAAAATTTTTTTTTCAATCTTCACAGTCCTTAAAAGTAAATGAAAAATCATTTACTTTGCAACAACAGCATAGTTGGTGTCAGTAATCACACTGTTTTCCATTTTCCATCCAGGGATCTCAAGGATCTTCTGGGCCTAAGGTGAGATTCTGTTTTCACAAAATACAGCCTCACATTATAGCAAATTTGCCTCCAATTTGCAGTACACAACAGACCTGAGTACACCTCTATGCAATATCACTTGTATAAAATCTATAATTGCATTTATTCTATGTTGAACAGTAGAGTATTTCCTCTTTTTTGCCAATCAAAAACAAGTGCTTCACATTTGACACAGCTCAGACAGTGTGAAATACTTTGCATAGCATTAACTTCTAAAGAAAGCATCCAAGAAATAAAACCCTTGCTTGCACTTTAGTACAAAACTGCAAAATGAGTGAAACTTTCTTAACAAACATGAAAAGAAGCCTAATAAACATTGGGAGCACATTCTTTGGTCAGATAAAACCAAGGTAAATTTATTTGGCTCAGATGGAATCCAGCATGTTTTGCGTGGGTACACAGTCCCAACAGTGAAAATGACATTAATAGATGGCAGTATGAATGCTTGTGCATGTACTAAAATGCCGGCTGACAAGATGATTCTCAGTCTGCAGAAGATTAACAGGAGAGGCATATTCCAGCATCACAACAGTCCAGAACATTTTCCAAATTTACAGTTTCTACCAAAGAAAAAAGACAAAAGCTATGACCTGGCCAAGTATGTCCACTGACGTCATTTTAAGGTTACATGTAGAGAAATGAACCTTCCAGCAAAGAGCAGCTGAAATGGCAGAACATCTCTCGAGACATCCTAAATGTTGAGGAGGATTGGGTCTGTCTCAACAAACTAAAGCGGGACATACAGAGTTTTGAAAAAGAAAGACATCAGTCTCAGTACTTACTTTTGTAGCATTCCATTCCTACTGTGTGTTTTTTTGATATAGTAAATCTAAACTTTTGGTTTTAAATTTTGTATATGAGTTAACACCCCACTGGTCTACTTAAAAGTAGTGCAATTACTCTGGGGTGATAGAGTTTGGAACCATTTGACATTTAAATGATATTGCACAGGTCTGTACTCATTTTTTGTTTTATACTGTATGTTTTCTACATCATAGCCATTCTAAAATGGCATGAAAGTGTAAGGATGAAATTTTATCCCACCCTCTTTCTCAGGGAGAACCAGGCATAGGCATCAAAGGAGAAAAGGGAGCGACAGGTCAGAAGGGTGACAAAGGAGATAGAGGCCATCTTGGACTCCCCGTAAGTACACTGGACTCTCTTCACAGTCACCTCCATTCATGTGTCAGTATAGAAGAATTATTCGTCATTATGCTGTCATTCAAAATCCTATTCAAATGTTGTCAAATGTGCTTTTATACTCTGCAAAATGGTATCTATCCCTTTGGGGTTTTCTATTCTTTGCTCTTGGTTTGCACACACAATCAAAAATCATTTATGTGCACATTATACAGTCTCTCTCAGGTGAACATCTTGTTTCTACTATGTCTGTATATTCCCAAGTTTGTCCCCTGGGATTTGAAATACTACTAAATACAGTGTTTACATGATAGCGACATGTTACATCGTTTGTCGTACAGTAGATACACTACTGTTCAAAAGTTTGGGGTCACTTCGAAATGTCCTTATTTTTGAAAGAAAAGTACTTTTTTTCATTGAAGATAACATTAAATGAATCCAAAATACAGTCTAGACATTGTTAATGTGGTAAATGACTATTCTAGCTGGAAACAGCTGATTTTTAATGGAATATCTCCATAGAAATACAGAGGAACATTTCCAGCAACCATCACTCCTGTGTTCTAATGCTACATTGTGTTAGCTAATGATGTTGAAAGGCTAATTGATGATTAGAAAACCCTTGTGCAATTATGTTAGCACATGGATAAAAGTGTGAGTTTTCATGGAAAACATGAAATTGTCTGGGTGACCCCAAACTTTTAAACAGTACTGTATGTACAATACATATTGAAACGTTCTACAGTACAAGCAAACTCTTAAATGTTTTTTGTACTAAGTACAAAGTAAATTTTAAGGGCTACTAAAAATTGTTGAATACTTCAACCAGAAAATTACTTAACAGAGTTGACTTCAAGTTTCTGGCTGCATTAACCTGATATAAAAATGTTAAACACCAAATGTTTACATTTTAGTTATTACTAGTAAGTGTCATTTATTTAGTGTGTGCCCTGGAACGCTGTATTGTGTTATTAATTCATGTCATATAACTTGCAGTGTTTCTATATGTGCATGTGATTTCTGTAATGTTTTTGATCTCACAATCATCATCAGTGGATAGGGTTGGCTTGGTTTAGTAACTGATGAAGGCCATGAGATGCGAAGCTCCATAAAACACTAGACTTTAGATCTGGAGTTGAGTTTTTAGATTTTTGTTAAACATGGATCAGTGCTTAAACAAAGACAGATGCCAAATTGTCAGTGCCAGAATAAGCCTGGTGACCCATTTTTTTAAAACAGTTACCAATTTCAGTAATATGCCTCAGTTGTATGTAGGCTGCATGTAACAATACATACTTTGTAAGGGCAGTTGTAGTGAAGTTAAAAGATAAAGTATGTGATGTAGAATGCAGCTCTAGTTATAGTATTACTGTGAGCAACAACATGGCTGTAGACTTGATGTCACTCACTTTACCTCCACCTCCACCACTTCTACCACCCTTCATTTGTCATCACCTGAATGTGTTGTTGAAGTCACTTGAGTCACAGCTTCACCCACCCCCACTCCACCACCACCTCCCCATCCCAACCCCCCTACCCCATCTTCTTCCCACCATCTCCCCCATCATCTCTGCTCTCTAACTTTGTACAACGCCATACAGGGGGCTCATGGGTTAGACGGCAGACCGGGTCCAGTGGTGAGTGGCGCAAGTCCTGTTCCGGTCCCCTCGCCCTATTCCACCTCTTTCTCCTCCTCGTCTTCCTCCTCCACCACCTCCTGCTACTGATTGCTTGATGTCTACCACGTCTGCTCGTCATGTCTGCTTGCTTTTTTTGCTTCACATGCTTGTCCTCTGTCTCTTTTCCTTCCTTAAGAAGTCCTATCAATGACAGGACTGTTCAGGATTGGGTTCTGAGGAAACATTGGTATTGAGCTTCTACCTTCATATCAAACATGGCAACTGTTTACACTATATGTGAGGTATATGCCTCCATATGTAAGGACTCCCTCTAACAATCTGTGTTCCATAGCACCTGAACAAGAAACCCATTAGAACTAGCCATTATCTGTCTATACCTGACTGATATTAGCGTAGTTTTTTTTTTTTTTTTTTTTTTTAATAGTTGTTCCCATTCACATAGGTTTCCCAGCACAGAATACTGGCAAGACTATTTTACAACTGTATGTAATGTCCCACTCACTAACTCACTACATATCTGTATATGTAGTATAGCAGAGTACTGACCTCAAAAACCCAACCAGATCTTGTTTTGAAGCAGGCTTATGAAAGAGTTCTGGCTTTATTCTCTTTAGTTTCCCAGGTTTCAATGTCCAACACTTCTACCTGCTTTCTTAATAACTTAAGGACAACGTCCCTTTTACATTTTATGACCATATATCAAAGATGTTTTACATTAATTAGGTAATGGATCCACAAAATGCAATGGCTCTTAATGAAAACTATCCACAGGAAGTGACTTTTTGTGTCATTTATATGTATAAAACAGCAAGTAGAAGACATTGGATTCATTTAATACATTTATTTAGTAGTGACAGTGATGTGGCTGTTTGTTTTGTTTTGCACAGTTGCTTTTATTTGATAGTTTACAAATTGAGCACCACAAAAGTGTAATTTGTTATCTCCAGATAATGCCATAAGTGCTTTGTGGGTTTAAGAAAACATTATAATACCTTATTATTTGCCAGGAAACTGTGGTTACTTTGGATTTGTGGTTTTATTAATCTAGATGTGTAAAATTTTCAATTACTTAAGGCTAATTTTATTTCTTGCTTTCCTGAAATTTATTTATTATCTCCTGCCACTCCTAAACTACCACTACCCTTGAAGTAGAAGTTGCCGAGTCATTTTGAATTTTATATTTGGGTCATTCCATCTCAGATCATTTCATTTTTACATCAATTTCAACAAGATTGACCCACTTTCAGCAAGTTTGTTTGCATACTTAAATTTATGGCTAATATCTCAAGATTTACTGTTAATTAATTAATTCATAATCCACAATATTAGACAAGCAGATCCAGTAACTTCTGATTATGGGTAAAAAAAAAATAAAGCACTCATGAAAGGTCCCATCTTAGACCACACATTAACAACTTTATGTAGCTGTATGTCTCAATAAGAAATACTTAACCACAATAATAATATATATATATTTAAAGTTATTTTCAATTCCTTTCATAACTGCAGGTATGCAGGTATGACAAGTTGTACCCGGTAAATTAAAATATTGCTAGATAGTCTAATCCAAGTCGAACAAAATTCTGGAGTTCCAAATGGTTCCCAAAATGTAGCAACAAATAAATATTGGCATGTTGTGTTATTTTTCATATTTTTAATTTTCCAGTTAGTATTTTTTTTTGTAATGGTAAGTTTATCTCTCTCTCAGATTACATTTTTATTTATTTTTTTTATTATCCCTTATTAATCCCATGAGGGTAAATTCAGATTTTTGCATATCCCCTAGTATATATATAATATATATAATTGGGGGGGGGGGGGGTCAGAGCACAGGATCAGCCATAGTACAGCACCCCTGGAGCAGGAAGGGGTCAGGGCCTTGCTCAAGGGCCCAACAGTGGCCACATCGGGGTTTGAACCACTGAACTTCAGATCAGTAGTCCAGAAACTTAACCATTGCGCCACCACTGCCCCCTGTTGATAATCTGATGTACTTTTGTGAGCTAGACTTTAGGGGTATATTTATTCTCAGGATTGTTGTGGACACCACTGGAATCAAAATGGATTCTTGCTTTGTGTTCCATTGGTAATAAACTCAGCCTTCTAGAACAATGTCACAATATTTTACAGAGAATATACATGTACTCACAGTTAAAGTGAGAGTGCATGTATAGTTATAGTAGCTGATGAAGAGTTTCCCCTCACACATATTTTCCAATAAGTGTATGAATTCAGTAAGTGCAACAGTTTTTTGAAATAGGTTTCTCCATACTACAAAGTGGGGTCAGACGGTGAAATATATGACCATAGTAAAAAATATTTTTCTAGCTATGTTGGGAGAACCATTTTGAAACTCCAGAACTTTATTCTACTTGTGTTAGGCTACCGAGGAATACTTTTGTTCACTTTCGTTTTTGCGGTACAACTTGTCATAGCTGCTACTTGTCCCGTATTGTAGATTCTGAATCAATGGCATAGTAAGCATGGTAAGAAATAAGTGACATTTTCAGGTTTTTATGTTGAACAGTTCTTGAGATATTGTCGTTCAAACATAGTCTCATGTTCCAATTAGCAAAACAACTTCTGAAAGAGGGTTGATGGGAAACATATATATATATATATATATATATATATATATAAAAATAAATATGTACACACCAATCAGGCATAACATTATGACAACTGACAGGTGAAGTGAAAAACACTGATTAGTAGGCACCAAGTGAACATTTTGTCCTCAAAGATGATGTGTTACACAGCGCAAGGTTCTGCAGTGGTCAGTATCTATCAAAAGTGGTCCAAGGAAGGAAAACAGTGGTCGGCTGCATCATAGGAGGTGATGAGTCCGCTTACCGGGATGAGGTGCAACAGCTGACGGTGTGGTGTAGGGACAATAACCTGCTCCTGAACACATCCAAAACAAAGGAGCTCATCATAGACTTCAGTAATAACAAAACGGACTTTCAGCCCATTCTCATTGGTGGTACCTATGTACTTCCACTTCCTGGGAGTCTACATCGAGGACAAGGTGACCTGGAATAAGAACACTACACAGCTGGTAAAGAAGGCACAAAAAAGACTCTACTTCCTGAGAATCCTCAGGAAGAACACCATCAGCCAGAGACTGCTTGTGTCCTTTTACTGCTCCACCATGTAGAGCATCCTCACCTACTGCCTCTGTACGTGGTTTGCCAGCTGCACAGTGGCAAACAGGAAAGAACTCCAGAGGGTCACCAAAATGGCTGAGAAGGTCATTGGATGCCCTCTGCCCACACTGGAGGACCTTCATGGCTCCTACTGCCTCAGGAGAGCCAACACCATCCTGAAGGACTCCTACCACCCGGGCCACTTCCTGTTTGAGCTACTGCCATCGGGCAGACGGTACAGGGCCATCAAAACCCGGACAAATAGACTTAAAAACAGCTTTTTTCCAACGGCTGTAAGAGCCCTAAACAACACTGGTCCATAATACGTGCAATATATGCAACTGTCACTACCTCGTGCAATATTCAATATTCATCCTGTATATACGAACTACAATTTTTCTCTGCTCTTATGTAAATACCTCAACCCGTGTTTTAACGGTGCCTTTTTAATTTTAAATCCATCTTGTCATTTTGTGTTTTTGTTTTTATTATCACAAAGCCTTTATATATATTTTGTTATTTGCACTGTATGGCCTGCACCTTACCTTTCGTTGCACTTGTTGCAATGACAATAAAGTGAATCTGAATCTGAATCTGAACAGCGCTGAACCGGTGACAGGATCATGGGCGGCCAAGGCTCATTGATGCACATGGGGAGCGAAGGCTGGCCCTTGTGGTCTGGTCCAACAGACCAGCTACTGTTGCTCAAATTGCTGAAGAAGTCACAATACACAGTGCATCACAGTTTCTTGTATATGGGGCTGCATAGCCGCAGACCAGTCAGGGTGCCCATGCTGACCCCTTTGCACCAACAATGGACACATGAGCATCAGAACTGGACCACAGAGCAATGGAAGAAGGTGATCTGGTCTGATGAATCACATTTTCCTTTACATCGCATGGATGACCGGGTGAGTGTGCATCGCTTACCCGGGAAACACATGGCACCAGGATGCAATATGGGGAGGAAGCAAGCCGGCGGAGGCAGTGTGATGCTTTGGGTGGTGTTCTGCTGGGAATCCTTGGGTCCTACCATCCATGTGGATGTTACTTTGACACGTACCACCTACCTAAGCATTATTGCAGACCATGTACACCTTTTCATGGAAACGGTATTCCCTGATAGCTGTAGCCTCTTTCAGCAGGATAATACCCTGTGCCACAAAGCAAAAATGGTTCAGGAATGGTTTGAGGAGCACAATAACCAGTTTGTGGTGTTGACTTGGCCTTCAAATTCCCCAGATCTCAATCCAATCCAGCATCTCTGGGATGTGCTGGACAAACAAGTCCGATCCATGGAGGCCCCACATCTCAACTTACAATACTGAAAGGATCTTCTGCTAACATCTTGGTGCCAGATACCACAGCACACCTTCAGGGGTCTAGTGGAGTCCATGCCTCGATGAGTCAGGGCTGTTTTGGCAGCAACAGGTTGACCAATGCAATATTAGGCAAGCGGTCATAACTTTTTGCCTGATTGGTGTATATCTATGTATATCTTGCAAGTACCATTTTAAATATAATGGTTTATGATTTTAAAAAATCAAGCAAATAAGAGATGGTCAAGAAGAAGGTTGATGATTTGAGATGGATTAACTGCTTTTTGATACTGGTTTCCAGTACTGCATAAATCGTCAGTGCTCAATCCTGCCTAACAGTTTCCTGCCTCCTGATCCTGTACCAGCAGTGGGCTGCAAAGTTGCCATTACTACGAACTATCCAGAAGTAGTGTGCAGAGATGCTCATGCTGCATGTTGACATGTACACCTGGACAGCTGTATTCTGTACAGCTCTTTACATACTGGATATGCCTGAGATACACAGTCTTCTTCTCCAATCCTGACAACGAACAGCAACCGTTGACATTTTATTCATTTTCTCTCTTTTTTAACAGTATGGACAGTAGTTCAACAAGCTTGGCCTGTTAGTGCTACATGTGTCAGCAGAAAATTACATTGTAGGAGTATTTTATAACCCCAGATTAGTGGAAACATTTGTTCTTACTGGTCCAAGACAATTTTATGACACCTGTTCAAGCCCATCAGTGAGCTTGTTGATTTACTGATTTAAGGAACGTAATGATGATAATTTCTCTACTATGCTGTTCCTATTTGCCCATACTTATTCTCTCTGTTCTGTTTTAAAGGGTCTAATAGGACCATCAGGTGTGCCAGGGCCAGCCGGACCAAAGGGAGAGAGAGTGAGTTTTGTTTTTATTGTTGTCCTCTATTTTTATTATAAGATACACATAAGGAGAACAAACAATTGGATTTTCTCTCATCAATACAGGGTGAAAAGGGAGATGCAGGATTACCAGGACCAATTGGGCCGCAAGGCATCCCTGTAAGTCTTAAATTCCATTTTACATATTGATGCCAACTCATTAGAGGTGGTTAACAGAGACTTAACTTTTTGTCATTTTATTTATTTATTCACACTTTTATCCACATAAAAATGTTGTCATCATTTAATTTTTGTGGTCAATCCAAAGACAGTTGTGTTACAGCACAGGCAGAGCTATTAAAATTATATTTTATTTTGTCTGATGGATATAGTTACCACTAAGCCATGACACTGGATTATATTTGTGTTAAATTTCAACTATTTCATTTTAAGTGACAACAGTCTCATTCTAGCTGTGTTTCCAAGATGTATTTTGATGCACATTTTAAAGTAACGCAAAACAAAAAGTTAATGGAAATCTCAACGATCAACAAAACTTATTTTAGGAGGTTGTGGACTTCATGGACTCGTCTTCACCTCCGAACAGCATTAAACATGGTTAATGCCAGCTGAACGAATTATTACAATGTGCAATATAAAATACTTACTGAAGGCATCTTTCCATTTTTCTCTTGTATATGGTCAAAGATTTGTTTGTTTCTTCTTCTATAGTGACTGGAAAAAAAATGGTTTTCATTTACATTTTCTTCAACTTGGTTTATTACAGCTATGTGAAACATAACCTTTACTGCCACCCTCAGACAGCACTACGCAGTCTGGGCCTTTAACTGACAATTACTTGGAAACCCATTTAACAAGAAAAGCGCCTCAGAGAGCAAAGTACTCCGCTGAAAAAATTTGTGGCAGAAATCACAGCACTATTGAATGTGGCCATTTAATATAGATGTACCCACAAACAAAATAACCTTGCGCTGAGCACAGGCGTGTGTTATGCATGTGTACGTTATGTACAGATACCGAATCACATGACCTAAATATGTGGCAGATGGCTGGAATTGATGGGACTCAGAAACACCCCCACAATTTAATCAATTGTTCCTTGTAATATTTCCAACGGATAAGTCCCCATAAGTCAGCAGCGGTGGATTTGTGATAGGATTGAAATCATGTGATCGTCAGCAGGCAGCTGATGTAGTGTTCACTTGTTGTTATAGTTACAGTGACACCATACCGCTACCTCGCAGTGATACAGAAATATTTAACAAATCCGTGGATCCAGACTATAAGCCACATCACTCCCAAAATCTAATCAGTTGGTCCTTCTGTCATTTCTGACCTTCTCAGAAAATTTCACTCAGATCTGTTTTTGAGTAATGTTGCTAACAGACAAACATACAGACAAACGTACATCGATAGTCACATAACTTTGCTGTCCTTGTTGGAGTAATAAAAGCAGCACTTTTGTATGACTTTGTATGTAGTTTACCTTCATAGACTTCTTGGTTAGCCTGCTCAAATTAATACATCCCTGTCCTTTCAAAGGTCTGGAATATGTGGTCCTTTATATAGTTTGACAAGCCTCATTATTATCTTCTTCAGTTTTTTACCTTTTTACTCCAAATATTGACCAACAATTCCACTTCAGCCTAAAAGGCAACTTCGAGACAAGTTGACATGAGCTCAGTCTGGACTATATGCGATTACTGTACTGCGGCTGAAGTTTAGCCAACATCATTATTTTTTTAATCAGACAAACTTGTATTTCTCTTCCTTACTGAAATGACAGAGAGTGCCAATGTCCATCTGTGCATGGTCTAAGACAAAGAATATGCTACTAATTTTTTTTCTCTTTTCTTTCTTAAAGGGATTAGTAGGACCACAAGGATTCAAGGGAAATCGGGTAAGAAAGTATCATACGTGTAATGTCTGTGATAAAAATAAACAACTAATTAGCATACATTAGATTTAATCTGTGGAATACACACAGACCAGGTCATGTATGCGTTTTTACTCACCCAATTTGATGGCGAAATTATGCACTGTTTGTGAGGCCTATTACAACGGGTCAGCTTGATATTTGCATCCACAACATTTCATCTGCCATTATTATTGCAAGTACCTTGTGAGGCCATCACCTGAGCAGAGTTGTACCAACTTCAAAGGTGCTCTCAATAAGGCGATGTGAATTAAAGAGCTGAATGTTAATAAATTAGACGCTCTCTTTGATATTCAACATGAATAGAAAGCCAGATGAGTCAGATAATTTGCTTTGATTTTTTTGGAATGATTCTGAATAATTCACATCAAAATGTCTTGCCTTTTGAGGCAAATTGTTTTGCAATAGCTGTGTTTTGAACCCTTGGGTCACAGATGAATTTTAGAGCAAACATTAACGGATAAAACTATATGAATAATTCTTACTTAATAGACACGTTTTTTAATCTAAGGGGGAAAAAATATGTTCATGATAAATGAGAAATCTTCAAATAATTACTTTGTTGTATCATTTATGTGAAATAAAAATGTGATTCAGTTTACACTTGAAATTGAGAAAAGCATTTTGTTCACGTGTCTGTGTGTTGAAACTGCTGTAATCTATATTATACAATAGATTCTCAGTCATCCAGGTCGTGGTACTCCTGGAGCTTCAGTAGAAATCAACTGGACTTTTCTTGGAGATGTTTAATTCAGATTCAAGAGGCTTCTTAAGTTCTAACTAATAGGGTATTTCAGATGTTTATCCTTCACTGCAGCTCACATGAGTAATGGTCCATAGACAACCCAGAACTCACCTGCCTCAAAATGTGAATGATTTTGAAACCAGGTGGTCCAACAGCAACGACAGTAATAATGGTCATGGAGCTGCCAGTTTACACAACAAAGGATGTGAATCTGTCATGTCAGGAGTGCCTCAAGATGTTAACAATGGCAAAACCTCCCCTCTGGGGAGAGACCTTATCACTGCATTATAGGTGTTTGATAAATGGAGTTGCAAACCTCCTCCTCTGTTTCGAGATAGCTGTTCCAGTTTGACATTGATGGCTTCCTTTACTCCTCTCTCAAAACCATCTGTCCTCTCTATCCAGAATGTGTACATTGCTGTCCTCAAAGGAATATCCTTTATCCTTCAAATGCAGGTGGACTGCTGAGTCTAGTCCTGAGGAGCTGCTCTCCTGTGTTAAGACATCTGCTTGTGAAGATGTTGTTTAGTCTCTCCTGTGTACAAGTCTGTGCACTCATTGCTCTATTGGACAGCATATACAATGTCGTTTCTCTTCTGTTTTGGCCTTTTATCCTTGAGAAGAAAGAGTCTTTGTCTTAGAGTGTCACTGGGTCTGAAGTGCACCGGTATGTTGTGTTTGGACAAAATCCTTCTGAGTCTTTCAGATACTCCAGCTACATATGGTATAACAACGTTGTTCCTCCTGGTGTTCTTTGCTTTGCTGTTTGTTGGGTTGCTGTGTTTTCTAGATCTTTTTGTTTGATTGGATGAAATGTGACCTGGAGTGACTATATATTCTGTAACTCAGTATTAGTCAGTTAGAACTGAAGAACTCTGCTAGATGAGAGGTGAAACATCTTCAACAACCTACAAGAGAAGTCCAATTGATTTCTACTGAAGCTCCTACGATTACCATGACCTGGATGACTGAGAATCCACACAGACATATAATCAATATTACTTACCATCTATATGTTAAGCTATGTTAATCATGATTTGATTCAAGCTGATTCTGAAAATGCTGAACTATTCCCAAATTGGCTCTTATGTGTCAAAATAGCTGTGCAAAATTACACTGTGTTAAAACTGTTTTTCATTTTCAGGATGTAGTGAATCTGTCTGAAATGTTCACATGCCTGTCCCCTAAGAGAATGTTTCCTTCCCATTAACCTGTGACTCTTTTAATATTTCCTCTCCCATCTTCTAAGTCTTCCCATTTCTTAAGCTTTCTCAGCACATTCAACTGGCCTGTACAACTAAAGAAACCAGAAGAACACACTTCTGATTAACCTGGATATGGCTATCCAGTTGAAAGTGTTGAAGCTGTGAGATAGCGTTGGTGTTTTTACTCTTTGTGCTGTCTTCCTTTGTTTCCGCAGGTCTTCCTATCCCCTTATCCTTCCCTCCACCTTGCTCTGTGGCCTGTGGCTCTTTTTATTGCCGGGGTTGCCCTCTCTCCCTCTCACAAACCTTGGCCTCCTGCTCCTTCTCCTCCTGCACTCTAATGTAGTCCTGGGTTAATTTCCTCTGACACTTCCTCTGTAATACTCCTGCTTGTACTTAACAGTACCTCTTCCTTGCAAGCCTCCATTAAGTCTCTCCACCCCTGTGCCCCTAACCTGTACTCCAAATTGCAAAGCAATGCTCTCCCATCATTGTCAAAATATATGTTTTTGGATGCTAGCATACCGGTGATTGTGCATGTCTCTGAGCTAATCATTTTGAAGTCACTTTTACTAGTTAGATAGGTAAGAATCCACGGAGCATTTAATCTGAACCTTTCAATATATAACTCTTGCCAGTACAGCAGGTGATGATAATTAATATGCCTTCTCTGTTGTGAAAAACTAAAAGCTTATATACTGGTCATTAGTATAGTTCACAAGGGCCACAGCAGACCCTCAAAGAATATCAAGACTGCATAAAGAGAAATTTTCTGTCACTTAAGCCTGAATTTACTCCCTTGTGGACACCCACAGTGACATACATGTTATTTTACTGTTTTTCTAGTCCAAAGGAGTCCACTTGAACTCTGTTGCATATATGCAAAGTTGGTCTTATCTACACTGCTACTAAAAATATTTGCTGATGTCTTCTATTTTTGCATATTTCTCACACAAAGCGTTCCAGATCATCAAACTAATATTTATGTTTATAGACCAAGATAACCCACAAATAAAAAATGCCGTTTTAAAATTATGGTTTATTGAAGAATAATTGAAAACCTATATCTCCCCTGTGAAAAAGCAATTGCCCCCTTAAACCTAATAACTGGTTATCCACCCTTGACAGTAACAATTGTAGTTAAATGTTTGTTACAGCTTGTGATCAGTTTTTACATCGACATGGAGGAATTTTGGTCCACTCTTCTCTGCAGAATAGTTTTGATTCGGCCACATTAGATGGGTTTTGAGCATGAACTGCCCTTTTAAGGTCTTGCCACAGCATATCAGTCAGATTGAAATCCGTAGTTTAACTCAGCCACTCCAGAACCTTAATTTTGTTCTTTTTGAGCCACTCAGAGGTGGACTTGCTTGTGTGCTTTGGTTCATCATCAGTCCATCAATTATGACAAGTCTTGCAGGTCCTGTGGAAGCAAAGCAGTCTCAAACCATCACACTACAACCACCATGTTTCACTGTTGGTATCATGTTCTTCTTGTAAAATGCAGTATTAGCTTTACACCAGATATAATGGGACCCATGTCTTCCAAAAAGTTCCATCTTTGACTCATCAGTCCACAGGATGTTATCCCAAAAGTCATGGGGCTCATCCAGATAATTTTTTGCAAATGCGAGACAAACCTTTATGTTCTTTTTGGTCAGTAGTGGTTTGTGCTCTGCAACTCTTCCATGGATGCTATTTTCTCCCAGAGTCTTCCTTATTGTGGAACCACAGTCACAAGTGCACAGGTGTAGACAAACTTTAACTGAGGCCAGTGAGGTCTGCAGATCTTTTGATGTACATCTGAGTTCTATTGTGACCTCCTGGATTCGATGTCGATGCACTCTTGGAGAAATGTTGGCAGGCCGGCCACAACTGGGAAGGTTCACCGCTGTTCCATGTTTTCTCCATTTGTGGATAATGTCTCTCACTGTGGTTCTTTGGAGCCCCAGAGCCTTAGCAATGGCTTTGTAACCCTCAAGACTGATCAATATCAGTGACTTTATCATCTGTTCATGAATCTCTTTAGAATGTGGCATCATGTGCTGCTTTTTGAGACCCTTTAGCTACTTCATAATACCAGACAGGTTCTATTAAGTGATGTTTACATTCAACAAGCCTGGCAGGAATCAAATATGGGTGTGGCTGGTGAAATTGAACCCAATTATCAAATGAATTTGGTCCTTTGGTAGATTGGTAGCTAAGGGGGCAATTACTTTTTCACGTTGGAGAACATTTTTCCTTCAATAAATGAAACAATCATTTTAAAAATGCACTTTGTGTTTTCTTGGGTTATCTTTGTCTTAGATTAAAATAAGTTTGATGATCTAAAACATTGAAGTATGACAAATATGCAAAAATAGAAGATATCTCCAAGAGGGTTGTACATGTGGCAGAATATCTTCCTCCCTTATTTTTCTCAATGTAGACAGTAAAAACTAATAGCCTCTGATTAGCCTCTGTCTTATGGCCATAGTATAGTTCCCATCCATCCATTATGAAATGCATACCCTTGTGTTTTACACCAGAGCACAATCATATACCAATGTACAAACATGATTCAAAGTTATGTAGAAACGAGGCGTTAGGGCCAATTTTTGCTTTCCACATTCATGCAAACAGAATGACTCTGACAGCAAAGAGTGGATGCACACAGTTCTATTTATACTACAATCGTTCTGCATCAGTCTGCTACGCAGGTGTACACGTGGTCCTGCCCATCAAACACAGAAGAACACACAGGACTTCTATCTGAAAGGCGGGCTGTAGCTTTACACTTTTTATAGGGTATAACAGCTACTTAGAGTACTACTGTAGCACCTTGTAATTATTCCCAAGGTGTGCCAAACACAGCGGGTCGTCATAGCCCGTGATTTCTGGAGAATTTTGGACTACTTTGTTTGGGCTCCATTGATGGTTAGCATGTCCAGATCAAAGCACCTCCGAAGTCCAACAGTAACTTCTTCTGTCACAGCTCTTTCAATGATGAATTATAAAGTTGTGGATGACAGTCACTTTGTGCAGTCTTTCCTCATAACAAATACTTGTTTGAAGCACCAATTGTTTTCCTGCAACATTTGCAGTCTGCGCGATCATAAATTTTGGGATGCACACAGATGTCCACAGAGAAGTTCTCATGGACCTGTGGGACATGGGTTGGTGACCAAATTTATATGACACATGCCCTTGCAAACCCACAGATGCAGAAAACATGAATTAGCCTTAACGCTGGTGTGAATCCTTGATTATACTCCCTTGCGGCCATGAACACAAACAGCTGTGGACAGTCACAGGTGCACAGGTGTTGCTATTCTACTACTATTCTAGTCCACTTGAAGGTTCATTCACATACACTACCGTTCAAAAGTTTGGGGTCGGGGGGTTGGAGATAACATTAAATTAATCTGAAATATAGTCTTGACATTGTTAATGTGGTAAATGACTATTCTAGCTGAAAATGGCTGATTTTTAATGAAACATCTCCATAGGGGTACAGGGGCCCATTTTCAGCAACCATCGCTCCTGCGTTCTAATGCTACCTTGTGTTAGCTAATGGTGTTAAAAGGCTAATTAATGATTAGAAAACCCTTTTTGCAATTATGTTAGTGCATGAATAAAAGTGTGAGTTTTCATGGAAAACATGAAATTGTCTGGGTGACCCCAAACTTTTGAACGGTAGTGTACATGTTCTTCTCATACATACTACTGGCGAGCATGGGTAGGTGTAGGTCTGGATAGGTGTCCACAGACACTCTCACAGCCTTAGTGTAATGATGAACTTTCAGTCACACAGACCATATCACATACTCGTGAATGCAGAAAGTGTAACAGTGGCCTCACTGCATGCAGTTATCTCACCTCTGAATGTGAGCTTCTGCTACTACCAACACTCACAGCTGGGCTTTGCATTTGTCCCAGAAGTGTTTGAGCTAGCTAAAGCTTTAAACATTACAAGAGCATAAAATCTAAGATTCCAGTTTGCAGATGATGCTAAGATAGCACTGGGAGAACATTACTGTCAGACAGCATTTTATTTTTCTTATCGTACTGTATTCCCTGTGCATAGTGTTGTTATTTCTTTATCTGATCCCTTACTGGCTTTGACCTTGGTAAGCAGGTATTCTGTTATGATTAAACAATAGTCCAATTATAGCCTTTAAACTGCATTTAATAGGAACAAAAATATTATCAAAAATACTTAACAGTCCATTCCTTGATTCAGCAAATATTATCTTTCTTATTTCACACATTTTTCTCCCTTGTTAAAACCTGGCACCTACATTACCTGCAATGTAACTTCAGTACTGCAGTTCAGTGAGACATTGTGTTATGTCAAGCTAATAGCGGCTAATGTAGCCTTGAACTTCTACAGGAAGAGGATCAATGAGCAACAGAGGTTTGGTAATCTTACAACATAACATTTTTCCAATTTGGCACAACTCTTTCTTGAGACACAAAAGTTTATATACCGCCTTGACCTACATATGTAATACTCCACAACACCTGTAGAAAGACTGTGTCTTTTGTGACAATTTAAGTCATTATTATTGCCATTAAAAATGGCAATTAGTCATGTCCTCTTATAGCAGTTTGCCACTACTGTTTGGTTTGGGAATGTTCTTCTCCTTGATTCCAAGAGCTATGCTGAACATTAGGCTAAGGACATGATAAAGGAAACCAATACTGAAACACTGACTTCTGGAAAAGAAACCACAATCTTTCATGTAAAAATCCAACACTGTCAACCCATCCATCTTATTTAATATTTTTACCACAGAGCTCATTGGTAAGTTATTATGAATACTTTTATATTTAGACATGTCCTTTTGCATTTTTTTCTCAAATTCCATGTTTTTCATCAGTATGGTTTTCCATGAATAAATGAAAGGAAAAGTGTATATTTACCAGGTCTCTTTAGAGACTATTTTTGCTGAACAGTAGTTTGCACACTCCTTAGACTGAATCCTGCTCACCAACAGCATTGTCATTGTCCCCGCCTCCCTCTACTTACTTCCCCTAAAATTGCATTGCTAAATGATATTGTTTTGAAAATAGCAAAGGGCGCACCAAACAAATTTAGGAATTTAAATAAGTATTATTCATAACTAAATTACCAATATGTACAAACACCTGACAGTTTAAATCTTACAAAAAAGCAAGCATTTGCTTCTTGTGTGGCTTAATGAGGAGGATTAAAGTTTGTCTTTTTTAATACGCTGTTGTTTGCAGGGAGAGAGGGGCAAGAAAGGCAACAGGGGGGCCAAAGGGGATAAGGGAGACCAAGGAGCACCTGGATTAGATGCCCCCTGTCCGTTGGTATGTCAGTAGTTCCATGTGTAACCATGAGGCAAAGGGAAGGAGCACTATTTTAGAATACAACACAATCCCATAGAGCTTCAGTTTCTCTGAGGATTTGTATTCATAAGTTAGCGTCCTTTTGCCTCTGGTGTCTAGTGGTTGTAATCAACCTCAGGCAGAGTTTGCTTAAGTTGTCCACTGTAGCCTGTTAGAGATTGGGGTAAGATATGTGATTCAGTTGATGGCATCCTAAATTCTTTATTTTGACCCATAAAAGTTTTAAAGGTTGTCGCATATGGATGAAAACAGATTCATCGGGTGAAAGATGTGGATGGCTCACGACTACAACTCTGCCTGAGAACCTCTTTTTCACAGGGATGAGATGGACAGGAACCAGACAGCCACTGTGGATGAGTATCAAAAGATACCAAAGTTTATCTAAGTTTTCAGCCTCCCTTTTGCACATCTGTATCTATGCCCTTTGTGTTAAAGCATAGGGGACAAACACACAAACCAGCGTTCTACATATTCCAAAAACTAAGACCCAATTACCATCTGAAGCCTTGCCTTTAATACCCAACCCAAATTGAAATTGCAGCAAGTTCCAAATTTTTTGTCTGTTTTGCTTACAATTAGCCACTGACTCACCAGTCTAGTGCGCCATTGTGCATCTATTACATCTACTCATTGTGCACTGGGCATTGCCAACAAATCAATTTAACAATTTTCACAAGCAGAGGGTAAAAAGGACACATTTGAAAATATCCAAATCTCAACATGACTTCATGTTCAGCCATTGCATCAAAGAGGAACATCTCTGATTGCATTTCTGGCTGCGTGAGTTTTTCTTTTGAGCCAATGGAAAAATTACCCAAACCTAAATCTAATGAAATCACTAAATTAAGATACTAGACAGACTAAACATTTTTTGGACTTTGAAGGTTTCAGACTGGTATTAGAACTCTAAGTTAAACTCACTCTCGTAGGCTGTTAACTTCAACATTGGTATTAGAGAAACAATTCGTCATGGGATTCTACACTTCAAAGCTTTTTAAGCCTTACAAGTTCATCTCAGTAAGTCCAGTTCCTGTCAGTCCCATGTTTCCTGCATGTTTAGGAAACTTGCAGCTGGTCACCAAGTGGACAGAAGGGGAGATCCTCCTACTATCAAGCAGTGAAGGACAAACACTCTTCTCCTGCACATGAGCTGCAAAATTGGTTTTTAAATGGCTGATTTTACAAACAGGGTTTCCGAGGCTTTAAAGGGGAGAAAGGTGAACCGGGCTTGCCAGGCCTGGACGGGCTGGATGCCCCTTGCCCTGTGGTATGGTGCTCTTTCTTTCCCTTTATTTTTCCCAGCATGCCTTTAGCTATTCCTAACCACACCCCTCACTGTAGGCACTAAGATGTTGCAGTTCTGACAAAAACATGCATGTTTGCATGGAAGTTTAAATCTATTTATTCTAACTGACTCACCACTTCTTAGGCTGAACCTTTCCACCATCTTCTATTGAATTAACATCTACAAGTCTTTCCCTCCGCAAATAAATGTTCATTTAACTCACTCATTTTTTATCACTAATTAAAGCTTATATGTTAACTTCAGATGCAAATACAGGGTTGTTACTAACATTTAGTAATTGCATAACCACATTAATCTGACATTTAAAACACTGAAATTGTTATGTTCAGCAGCTGTAGAGCGTTTCTTCATGATCCCTTGTTTTCCGCACCATCTCTTGCATGGAGCACCTTCTTTTTTTCATTTGCAAGGAAACAAAATACCACAGGTAGTGAAAAGCAGTAGGAGTAAGAAGTATGCCAGAGTCCTGCTACTGGCATGGGGAGAAATACTTACATGTGCTCATTACTGTCCTTTTAAAAATATTTTCTGTATACACTTTTAGCCTCACAAAGCCAGTTTGCAAAGTTTTGCATTTCACCTTGAGTTTTACTGTTACCTTAAAATGTTCAGACACTGTTAGAGGATGCTGGCACTGCCCTGGATTTTGTGTGGTCAAGCAGATGTGCCATCACAAGGACAGCTAGAACAAAGCTAGTCTACACAGTTGTCCACAGACTGTTTAAGAGTCTGGAGGCAGAATCACCTGCTTATTGGTCCAATACGCATCTTGTCTCACACAGTCGATTCTTAGATGTCTCCAAATCCATAGCAAAATATAAGTATGGGACATGTAGTGTGACTTTTGCTGATGGATTCTAGTTGGGTAGATACGGTAATTTCATCTTCACAGGTAAGGATATGGCTCATAATTTCAGCATATCAACATGTCTTTGCCAATTCAAGTGTGAAAAATTTAAAAATAAAAAAGAATATATTTTTTTTTTTTGGAAATAAGACCATGTTGGAGAACATTGGTAGTCTCCATTTCACACAACTGTCTCCCTGTTATTGGCTTTAATGTGTTTTGAAACACAATTTGAAGACACAATTTCTCTTTAGTGACCAGAACAAGTGTGTTAACTGGGATTTTCTCATTGATCTGTTACTCTTTTCACAGATGAACTTTCTCAGAAACTGTAACTCTTAAGCTGAACACCAGTGCATGTCTTATGTGCCAGAAAGCAGCACTATAGTGTCACAAAGCAATTTCTCACCAGCATAATGCTCGTATAGTCAAGTAACTGAATAGAAAGTCTTCCAATTCTCTTGGTTATGGTCTCATTTGTTAATTGGTTTTATACTCAAAATTGTGAATTCATACTTTAAAATAAAGGACAGATTTTCTGAGGTTGTGGTTTTGAATTTTCCTGGAGTCTACAAATATCATTGATGTTCCTTAACAGAGAAGCATGATGCTCCTTTGGATAACTTGAGAATGTGTGAAATCATGGCTTAATTCTGTCTGCTTGCTGTGGCAAGAACTGTAAATATTACACTATATGTAACTGTTGGTATGATTAAGGTGCTAGTCAGTAGCTCAAATTAGAACTGCAGCAAATTTAGTGAAGTCTTTGTTGTTGCTGCTAAGAACAGAACACCACTGTGACATAGTCTCAAATGTCATCCTAACCAGACCCAATTCTGAAGGTGATGACATGATTTAAACTGATTCCTGTGTTATACACAGTGTAATTTATATCCATCAGCACAGCTTTAAAGACATTATGAATTTAATCAACAACTCCTGGAGAAATGCCTACTGGAGCTACGAAATTGTGAAAAAGTTTTCTCCACAACCTCTCTCATGTTCACAAACTGACTCTTGTAAGAAACATCAGTAACTGCCCCATTTGTTAGTAATAATACTTGGTAGTTCTTCAACTCAGAAGTATGTGTAGATAGTAAAAAGATGGAACCAGTAGCACATAGATATACACTACCATTTAAAAGTTTGGGTTCACTTTGAAATGTCCTTATTTTTGAAAGAAAAGCATTTTTTTCAATGAAGATAACATTAAATTAATCACAAATACAGTGTAGACATTGTTAATGTGGTATATGACTATGACTAGCTGGAAACAGCTGATTTTTAATGGAATATCTACATAGAGGTACAGAGGAACATTTCCAGCAACCATCACTACTGTGTTCTAATGCTACATTGTGTTATCTAATGGTGTTGAAAGGCTTATTGATGATTAGAAAACCCTTGTGCAATTATGTTAGCACATGAATGAAAGAGTGAGTTTTCATGGAAAACATGAAATTGTCTGGGTGATCCCAAACTTTTGAATGGTAGGGTATAAACATAACTCAAATATATCTTTACTTTTGAAATTGTAATTAAACAGACAAATGATGCAGATGCAAAACTTAACATGACTTATACTTCCAGACCATTGGGTAGCCTCTCTGTTACTATATAGAAGAAGAAGAAAACTTGTGTCAACTGTTTTTTATTTCTTTCTTTATTGTTTGACTTTGATTGGCTATGCCAAGTGTTGGCTAAGTGTAACCTGTTTTTATATGCATTATTGCCTAATACTTCATAATATTGTCAATGCGGTACACAGTATGTTTTAAATCACATCTTCTTTTTCTTGTTCTAGGGAGATGATGGCTTACCTGTACCAGGATGTTGGAACAAAGTAAGTCTGACACTGTGTTGTGTTTTGTTTTTTTTGTTTTTTTTATCACATTAACGGCTCACATATTGTATGCTAACTTTACCATGACCTTTGTTTGAACTAATGTTTGATATTTTGCCTTTTGCTTTCTCTTGCAGTGACGATAACTTTGGAATGGCTTGTGTGATTGTACATAGGATATTTATTTTTTTACTTTTCCTATTCTGCTCTACATGGAAAAACATTTTAAAATCCTAAAAATTAATTTTTGTACAGATTGTTTATTTTAATATGTATGGTTTATGTAGTGGATTTTTATATGTATGCATCATTTTAATATGATTGGTCAAGTAAAAATTATAATGTGGCTACATATGCATGATATTTGTGCATAATGTGAAGTGGATAATGCTTATTAACTTATTGCATTATGCTGTTTTGTTCTGTTTTAGACCATGCTGCACTGAGTTGTGGGGCTGGAAAGATTATGTGTTAGAATTTGGAAAGTCTTAATAAAGTTTAAAAATAAACCAAACAGTGACAAGCACTGCATTTACACTAGTTTGAAATTGACTAAATGTTCATACAGGGACATAAAGCTGTTTTAAATCAGCACTTTGAGTTTTTGGTCTTGTGCTCATATTGTATTGAAGAACAGGCAGACTTAATAGATCAGATTTGGGGCTGTCACTAGAGTTCTTTTTTGATTCATGACAATGCTGATCCATCCACACTGGTCCAGAACAACTTATCTTAATATTAATGACCAAATTGACACAACATTCAGAAAGAACTTTGTAGAAACTGATAATGTAATAGCACACGTGCAATAACGCATGCAAAGCTTTGTACTTCGCCTTCAGCTTTACATCTGAATAATAGGTAAAGGAAAAAGTATAAAATGTTATATTTCTATGTTTTTAGGTTACACAGGCATATTAAATACACATACATATACATGTTCCTAATTCTTTGCAACTCTATATTTTAATTAATGGCATTTACAGCCTTCCATAACCAGACCCATATATCTGCACAGTTATTGCAGTTATATCAGTGTCTGTGCTTGCTGATAAATACTACAAATACTACAGTTTATTTTTAGTTCTGTAAAACAGTGCCTCCAAATTTTCCAGGCATGGTGACCAACACAGCAGGTGATGCTGGTGGGTGGACGGGAAGCCACTGAGGGTTGATGCCCTGGATTTTGCATTCGACACTCCAGCTAATTGGGGGAAGGGGTCTAGGTTTGTTCATATTACGCTCCAAAACAACAGCATTTTCTGTCACATTTTACAGGAAACGTAGTTCCTCTTGGATTACATTGGTTTGTAAACTATAACTAATTTGTTTCAATTCAAAATATCTTTGCCATGTGTTTTATTACTTCTTGTCAGCCAACCAACCATATGTTGATGGGCAGGACCCATCACCATGGTAACCCAAAAAATGGAAGAGAAGCTTCAAACATGTTTTGAAAGTCATTATTAGAATCATTTTGAAGATCGTATTTTAACCCAAACAGTGATATTTGCCCAGACTAAACCACATAGTTTTGGTGCCTAAACCCAAAGTTAGTTATGGTCCCACTCAAGTGGAAGTTCTATAGACTTTGTGGTCCCTTTAAAATGGAAGCCTTTCCTGATATGTCAACTTCTTAATTTTCTGGAAGAAGATATGTTTCTTTAAACATGTGTTGTGTCACTAGTAATGTTGTACACCGTGCCAAGACGTGTGCTAACTAATCTTTAGGAGACAGCCTTAAATCTCGTCTCTGAGGTCTGATATTTTATTGTTCATGGGGAGTCAAGTATTCCAGGTGATCACAGTTTGTTATTAGCATTAGTGTCATAAAGGAGGGTGTCAATCAAAATCTCGAAACCATTTCAAACTTTAAAGTTCAGGCATGGAAAATCCTGAAAACTAAATGTTTAGTTGTTCAAACAGCAGCTCTGTTTTAGCTTTGTGTTATTCCTTCTGAACTCAGTTTATTGTAAATAATTTTGCCAAATTTTATGGACAGCCACTTCTTGCTTAATGACTGTCAGGTTGTGTTTATTAAGTGTAGTGTTTGTAGATTGTTTGTCTTCTAATCTGAGTAACAGTATACAGCTGATGGTGTTGGATGGAAATATTGCTGCTCACCCTCAAGGCATGCTGCTGCAACTGTCACATTGTCTCAACCATTTATGAAGAAAACTGTAACCTGCTTGGACAATGGAAATCTTTTCTTTTTAAATCAAGAACTTTTTGTCCACAAGTATTTTTTGTGGAGAAGCTGAGCTCATTAAGCTAACCTCATTAACTTTTCCAAGTGACTCAGTGCTGGAGAAATGGAGTGACTGACCGAAGTGGAGCTTGATCCATTATATGCTGCTGCTCTTTTACAAAGCTTTATTTGTGTATTGCTCTGCCTGGATTTGATGTTGCCATGAGAGATTTTTGTTGGATACTTGCCAGCAATAACATATTCATTGTGTCATGTTGCTTCACAGTACCTCACATTAACTCATCTCTTAGTCACCAGCTGGCCTTAATTTTGCTGTTATATTGGTCATAAATAGTTATGTTTAGATATGTTAAAAATGTTCATTGTGTTTAAAGTGGCAATCATAATTAAATATACATTTCTAAGGAATATGGTTTGTTCTAAAAATGTTTTTTTACCTGCTCGGTTATGGAAACTTGAGAGTGCCACAAGGGTGAGATTCTTTTTGTAAGTAATTGTTGCCCAAGTGCACAGCACTAAAAAACACATCCTTTTAGATGAAGGCACTTCAGGTATCCATAATTTTGGATTTTTTGCCTGAGAAGCTTGAGATTAAATTGCATTTGTGGTTTACTCTAAACCATTTGTGGTGTACTGTAGAAAGGTCACTAGAGATAAGCTGTATGTCAGGTTTAAATTAAACCTGTCAGGCTTTTCTTAAACTAAAAAACACCAAAAAGTTAATTTTCAGGACAGCTCCAGTTCTAAAATATAAAATTTGTATATCATCTTATGAAGACAATACCAGAAGCAGAAGTATTCAGGTCAATTAAAGTAAAAATGCCAATACCATGTGTAAAATAAGCTGATTACATCTTTCACCTATATTTGTATCCACTGTTAGGTAGTTTAAATGATAACAAAGTATCATTTGTAAACACTTCCTATATTTTGTGAAAAAAAATGTTAAAAACTAAAATAAATAAAATAAAGTGAGTCCAGTGTACTATCTAGGAAATAGGTAATAATTTTGGTTGCAGCCTCATATCACGTGTCAAAATGTCTGCGGTGCAAAAAGGCCTATTACTGTATCTGCTAGGCTGAAGTAATAATGAAATGAGAAAAGCAGCACAGGTCCTGTACCATAAGGATATGCTGAATGTAAACAGGTTTGTCTGTGTAGATTCTCAATGTAGATTCTCAATCTCCAAGTCATGGTAAGCCTAAAGTCAACTTTTTGTGGCTCTTGATGAGATTTCACCTCTCATCTCAGGGGCAACCTGAGTTCTAACCAACTTGTTCGGAGTCCTAGGTATTTGTTGTCACCCACTGTTCACATGACTTAAAGCTTCTCAACAATCTGAAACGCAAATGATTCATACCATTCATACTTGGAGTCAAGTGTCATATAAGTTTGGTGTGACAATAAATACCTGGAACTCCCCATCAGTCACCTCTCATTAACTCTTGGATGAGAGATGAAACGTCTATAAGAACTAAAAATAAATCCAGTTTCCTTCTACCGGAGCAGTTAGAAATTGATAGGTTTGCCATTTTTCAATCGCCTGAGGCGAAAAGATTAAGACAAGAAAAACATTAATATGTCAAATCACCAACTAACCCTGCGAGTTGCATGTAATGCAATTTAAAATACAGTACATATTTCAGAGATTATTATATGTAATGTTAATATACAGCAGTAGACTTCGGTAAACTTAATATAATGGGGACAAACAGGAAACAGCATGCACTGATGTAGACGTCAGTGGTAAGCAAAGGTGCATACACTTTGTTACTCCAATGATAGATTTTATCATTTTTCCTCAACTTAGTGATATGGTCAGCTGAATTACCGTTTAACGAGAGCTATTCAATGACTCTGTGGGCATATCTGTTATTTACCTTAGAAAGTAACTTAATTACAACTTATCCAAGGTGAACCCTGCCTTCGCATTGAGTCAGCTGGGATGGATGGATGGATGGATGGATGGATGGATGGATGGATGGTAATTTAATTATGCATTAGAGTTTAGCTACTGTTCCACTGTGATTTAGATTCCTGAAATTTCTATTGACACAGGAACAACCCTCTTGATATTTTCATAACCCTCTAAAAGCAGCAAATAAAATGTCACTCTTTCAAGGAAGCGAACCAACAATATTCTGACACAGTGCAGTTTAGATGGAAGAGCACTCACCTGAATTCATTTTTACTGTATAATTGTAAACTAACTGCTTACATATAGAGATTTTCTGTGACAATGTTTGCATTACCTGACCTTCTGTATACCTAATTCTATTTATACAGGGGTTTTGGTCACTAATATAAGTTTGCTGATTGTCTCTGAGGAATGTTATTTCTGATTTATGAGTGAATCTGTGTGCCTTACAGCATGGACTACAAAATGTGATGTTTGAATATCTAATGTCGGAGACAATATTTGCTGTTGAAAGTCTGTATCACAAGGACCAAAAAATAACTTTAAATCTAAAGATAAAAGCCTCTAGTGACATCCAGTGCAATCCATAGAGGTGTTCTGCTCAGGGAATATCACAGTAACATACAATTCAGCCAAGCTAAACACATACAAATCAGACACAAGTTACATAATGATGTCATATACCCAGGAAAGACCATACACAAACATATGTATAAGACACCGAAAGCTCTTTGACCGATCTTGAATGATCATGATACAGCATGAATTTGACATGGTGTCAGCAGGCTGTTTTAAAGCAGCACAAGAAATAAGACGTCGCTCATCACATTCCAAATTGAAAGGTCTACTTGCTGCTCCTCCACCTTAGAGCATGGAATTAAAAGAAAGATCTTTTTGTTTCTGTCTGTCATCTTACTTCCTCCTTTGCTTGTTTTATAATTACTGTGATCACCAGAGGGCACTGTCACATACAGTCTCATATAGTCAGTTATTTGGGGGCATTTGCTAAAACTACTCCTAGTGTATAATGTGACTGCTGGAAGTCACTTAACAAAAAACATAATTGTAGATGTCAATAGGCTTCTAATAAAGACAATCTCCTTGGGCCATATAACTTCCTTATCAATGATACTACTGATCAGAATCTGTCACTATCACAACCTATTTTCTGTACTGAGAGACAGAAGCAGAAATTAATTTTTTGTTGTTGTTGTTGTTCTTTAGTTTATCGTGAAGGGTCAGTTGAGAACAAATTCTCATTTACAGTGATGACCTGGAAAGAGATCCCAGCAGGAAGAAATATAACAAGCAAACAATACATATACGAAAAAGGACACGCAAGTGTTTAAACAGAGATTCAAAACAACCTAGATTAATGCTAGTAATTCAGTGAGAAGCAGTCAGCATGTGCAGAGGTCAGCTAGGGTCTGTTGCAGCTTCTGCTTAAACATGTAATGCCGTGTAAGAGGTGACAGTTTGACTGTTTTTTTGGAGGAATTCCAATTAGTTGCTGCAATTCTGGACAAAGACAGTGCAAACCTTGGGTATAGAGAGTGTTATGAGATCACTGGATCTCAGGTGGTAGTTGTTGAGGGAAGGGGTGTAGGAGGTTGGAGACATATTGAGGTGTCTTCCCTGACAGAGTCTTGTGGATGAGTGAAAACCAGTGCTGGAGTTGCCTGGTGTAAATGGAGAGCCAACACACCAGTTTGTAAAGGTTACAATGGTGGGTGGAGAAAGGTGCACCTGTAGCAAGACAGATGGCTGAGTGATAGAGGGCATTAAGCCTGTTAAGGCCACACATCTTCGTGGTCAAACATGGGAATGATGGTCATCTTCACAAGAGTGTTTTCGGCAGAGTATGTGAAGGAGGCCTTAAAATTAAAAATAATAATAATACGGTAAAGGAACCCCAGCCTACATTTGACTTTAGCCTCTCGAATATTGATGTGAGAAATGAAAGAAAGTGAAGAGTCCAGCCAGAAACCAAGGTACCTGGAGGAGTTGACAAACTCTAGATCTGAGCCATCTGTGCAGGTGATCTTTGGGGGGCTGGAGACACTGTTTGAAAGGTTGAATAGCATACATTTTGTTTTCTTGGAACTGAGGTGCAAGCAAAGGTCATGAAAAGACTCCTTGATTGAGGATTGATTGCAGCACAGTGAAGTGATGGGCCAGTGGAGTATATAATGGTGTCATCAGCGTAGAGGTGTATCCAGAAGGCACCAATAGCCTTGGTCACACCATTTATGTAAATGCAAAACAAAGTTGGGCCCAACATGGAGTCTTGAAGTACACCCTTAGCAACGATCAGGGATTCTGATTTAAAGTAGTCTGACTTTACTCACTAAATACAATTATAAATTTAGCTGGCAAACCAGTTAATACAACTTGAGGACAGGCCAATGCTAGAGAGCCTTTGCAGAAGGATCGTATGGTCTACTGAATCGAAGGCCTTTGCCAGGTCTATGAAGGCGTCTAATGTACAAACAGCAAAAAAAAACAGACACAAAAATGACAGTTCACATAAGGTTACTAGGACTCTAATACTTCAGTCCATCACCAGGTGTCAGGTCAATACACACAGATATTTTCATGTTATACCAGATTGTTCAAAGACTGTGAGTGAACCTGTTATGTTGACTTTTAAAGTATATCAGGAATTAAAAAGGAGCAGACAAGGCAGGCTGAGGTAGAGGGGCATTTTAGCTGTAATAACTTTGTAAACTACACTAGACATCAAAGTATCTAATGCATCATACAATTTACTATCCCTTGTTCCTTTTGATTGTATTCTGATGTGACTGAACTGTATTCACACATATGTTTAAAGGGTCAACATCCTTTTCAACTGGCGAAGAAGTAGCACCACCCCAGACTGTCTCCATGAAGCTACAGAAAGGAAACTTGAAGACATTTGGAGATATCTTTGAGTTTTTACCCAAACCTGGAGTTGGCGTTTCAACATTTTTCCAGGAGACTGGACATAGGGCCAGTAGTGTTGGAGCTTCCAGCGGTCGCGGTGAGCACATTAACCCTGCACCATGCTGTAGTTAGTCACTGAAGCCGCACAGGACAAGAGTGCCATCGCAGCCACAGGGAGATACTGCACCTACTGACATGATCCTTTGACTGCATACACTTTGATTTATTTAACTCCTAGTGAAAACAAGGCATGGATACTTTATTTATTGTTTGATGTGACATCATTATTGTAACTGTGATAAAGAATTCAGAGCAGCTCACAGAGCAGACAGATGCCACACGTTTCCATGACAAAACAAAAAACAAAGGACGCTCTTGATGATTCCTTCACTGTCTTTTCAAAAACTCCTTTACCTGCAGCTATGATATCGTATTTGAATGATTGTGCTGTGTAGGAAATACTTTGAAACCAGCATCACACATCATGCCTGGTCACATATATGATTTTCTTTTTTTGTGTATTGTGGTGTTAAAGGACACCATGGTTCAATGCTGTATTTGTAAGTATTGTATAATATAAGACAAAGGATTGTATGTATAAAAGTACTCGTCGTTGTAAATAGAATGCATTGATGAAACATGTTTTAAGTACACGATAAGCATTGAAGCTCTCAAATGGCAGTATTCATATGCTGATTATGTACAGATGATTGACAGTTGTTACCTGATACATTTACAATTTGTAAAATCTTTTGGCCTTTTGCTCACCAAAACTTTTCATCGTTCACATTTGCACCCTCCATGACTGTTTGGTTGTGTTTATGTACTGGATACTGTTTCCAGTGTCTATCACATAAAATAGAATATAGTGACTGTAAATATTAAAGTATTTTTTACTTGTTGAAACAAAAAAGGTGAGCAAAGGTGATTTTCATATTGTTTAATGCTTTTTCACTCCAAATAGGAATTTATTTTTAGTTAAATAAAAAAAAAACCACAGTTAAAATATTATTAACAGCTGTTACTGTACATGGAAATAACCTAAATTCCCTTTGTTTGTGTTTTACATGCAAAAACTTTCCTCTTTCACTGAAAAGCAAATGTACAGAAGCATTCCTTATGTCATATTGACAGCTGCAATGTAAACAAACGTGGGTCAAAATAGTTTTTTTGTTGTTTTTCCAGTTTTTAAGTTAAGCAGTTTGAAAGTGAAAGAAATTATTAAAGTGTGATTTTGTTTGTTTGTTTGTTTGTTTCAACAGGGGCAAGTGTATCTACAAAAACAATTTAGCTGTTGAGATTAAAAAAAAGTGAGTGAAAATGACAGTAACCTGAAGATGAAGTCATGTAAATAATGATTAATTATTGTAATTCTGAATACAGTTTTCTTTGGCCAAGAGAGCTTCAAGTATGGCAGCTTCAGAACACACAAGCAAAAAAAAGACAATATCACAGCTTCACTGTTTTTGCACATTTATTAGTGTTTTGTTTTTTTTATTCTTATTATTTAATTGTGTTTTGTCTGTTGGACTGTGTTTTGTATCTTAATTGTTTTTTGTATGTCACTGTATTTTGCATATTTCATTGTTTCCTGTCTATTTGGTTGTGTTTGTCTGTTGGACACTGTTTTGTCTGTTATTGTGTTTTGTCTGTTTGCTTGTGCTTACCTGTTTGATGGTGTTTTTAATGTTAGATTGTATTTTGCCTGATTATATTTTGTCTATTTGATTGTGTTTTGTTTGTTAGATCATGTTTTGTCTGTTTGATTGTGTTTGGTCTATTAAGTTGTGCTCTATTTAACTGTGTTTTGTTTGTTAGAGTGTATAAACCATCTGTTTGCATTTTGTCTGTTAACTTGTACTTTTTCTCAAGTTGCAGCACCTGGAGCTCTCAGCCATCATACACAAGGGATCATAAGCACAATTCAAAACTGATAACATTTGACTTTGCTTGTTATTTAAAAGTAAAATTTCAATAATATGTTCCCGTCAGTCAAAGTAACATTTACCAGATAACAAATGTTAAAGATACACTTGCTAATTTTTGTTACAGACTTGAGCAGCTCTGCCTACAGTTTCCCCTCAGCTCACTGCTTGTATGTTTGCAAACTCAAAACAGTTAATTTTCAAAACATCAAAAGAGAAAGAATTGAGAGGGAAGTTTGGGCTTTTGTTGGGCTATAACAAAATGAAGGTCTGCATTATTAACATTTTGTACCTGTAAGTTTCTGTGCAGCTTCTGCTTTGGATTTCATGTTTCTATTTTGCACAACTCTGAAACTTTGACTTGGTTTGAACAATCATGTTTTTTCTCGATCTTTAACTTACAATGCAGTAACAGTCTTTTCTTTATGCAAAGAAGGAATTATTCATTTTGATGCATGAATTTGGGTTTTGGAACAGAACGTAAGGTTTATGTAAATATCTAAAAATATAAGGATTGATTAAGCATCTGCAGCTTCACACAAGAGAAGTGTTTTTAGCAGCACTGAATTCAACTGCGGCATTTTACATTAAGAACAGACAGTATACTTGTTGATTTTGTAACCCAACACCATGTGGATGCTGTGATAGATCTGTTAATGCCAGTATGTGCACTGTATATTTTTACTTCACTTGATGAGCTCTTAAGGTAAACCTCACAAAACTCACATATATGCTCAAATATATATATGTGTATATATATATATATATATATATATATATATATATATATATATATCTCCAAAGCACACATGTTTAGTTTTGACATCATAATTGAAGAAATATGTCAATGTAAGGAATCTCTAAATGAAACACATCAACCCACCATCTGCCATTTGTCCTGGTTCCAGTTTGGTATCTTACTAACTAGCAAGACAATAACCTATTTCTTCATCCTGTCAAAAAAGGTATGATTGGTTAGATTGTTTCTTCTGCCCAGGACAAAATTCTAGACCTTTTTAAATCACTGAGGGCAGTAAAGGTTTTAGAATATGGTGAACAGGCCATACTGAACACTTTAGATGGTGAGATTGTGGTTGCCCCTGTGGAGCCAGTGCTTCCTCACCTGAGTTGTTTCATCAGCTCTGATTCATGCCTCTGGCTTGGTTTCTTTTTCATAGCACAAGCTCAATAACTGGTCATTTTGAAACATCGGCCACACAAAACCACAGCATGATATGATTATATTTCAGTTTCTAATAACTTAAGATGGTGGAAATAAAAGAAAATAATCATAATTAGTTATCAATCTATCATAATGCTACTGAGAATGAAAATAAATCACACAGGTGAATCACAGCCACCTATGACAGAAGCATATTCAGGTAAATCTTACCTAAAGCCTCTGATACTGATTATATACTTACGCCTTACAGAGCGAGCTCATTAGGTGAAATGTTCACACATTTTGCATGTATTTGCCACAGCAGTTGCACAATCATTTCTTTTTTATATACTGTTTGTGGTCAAATTGGTCAAGTAAAGAAGATTCAATGTTTTTGACAAATCTGTACATAAACACAATTAACTTGGTCTACAAATCTAGATGTAAAATTTACTTGGTTTGAAATTCTGTACTTGTCAGAGTAGAACAATATCTGAGAATGGGCATTATAAGGAATTTGCATGCTATTGGTTAGCCTGTATAAAACACTATTTACACTTGTTTTGATTATTTTCTTATATTAGTAATGGAGCGTTAGATATATTGTCCATTTGACATTTTTTTCTGCAAAGTCAAAAGAAATCTGCCAGCCGAGTGACCTTTGTGCAGATTTCTGTGCTGCCCCAAGATTAAACTGCGTTGTATAGGTTTGTTTTCCAACATTTAATGTGACCTTCAGCCACAGAGGTATTTATTGCAGTCCACATTCTGAGTATCTGTTAGTTTAGTGTAGTACCAGTATTGAACGGTTCTGAAGTAATTGTGTTGTTTTTGTTTTCCAAAAGAATTTATTTTTATTTTTTTATAATCTAAACAACGGCAGCTGTCATTACTGATTGCCAGAAAGATTCACTGTTTAGTACAAGTAAAATGTTGAAATAATTTGTCACTGACTCAGAATAAAGAAACCCATAGTAAACATATTTATTTTTTGTGTATGTTTGTTTGCACTTAGCACCTTTCTGTGTGGAATTTATGTGTTGTTCCTGCTCCTGAGCACGTTTTTACTCAGTCCTCCAGCTTCCTCCTTGAGTCTAAAGATATATATTACCCATCTCTATGCCACGCAAGGAAATATTGTAACCACAAGCCGACTGCTCTGAAAACTGCAACTCACCGGACAAAATCCCAGACAAGCCCCCACTTGTTAGAACCTAGCTGTTTAGGGTATACAGGTAGCAACAAAACAAAAGCACAACAAATGCTGAGTTCCAGAGGAACACACTGGGATTTATTTTGAAAGGGATATGGAAGCAACAATACTGAAAAGTGGGGTGATTAAAAGCAAATGGGTGCTACTGAAATCAAAGAAATAAACGGGAAAAAAACATGGAAAATTTTAAAGAATCTACTAGGTAAACAAGACAAACATTAGACTAAAACCCCTGAAGTAAGAGTGAATAACACCCTGGTGAAGGACCCTATGGCAGAGGCAATTAATTTTAATATGTACTTATTGATAGAGCATCTGAAATTACAAATGTCTTCAGGGTGTCTTCCACAATTTGTCCTTTAAAGGACAATCAGCCTGCTTTCCAGCTACAAAGTACAACAGAGACTGAAGTAACAAGGGACATTTTCAGATCTTAAAAGCTCCAAAGCTTTGGAGGTCAATGATTGATATATTTTCTGAATATTTGATCTGAAATATTCCTGATAAATGTCTCTGAAAAGACCTGATTTTAAGGATCTGAGTGGCGTCCCAGATTTTTGTGCAAAATTTTAAAGGTGAAGTTTACCCTATATTATCCTGGTGGGCTACACTGGTTGTTGCAAATTAACTACTGTTGAGGTATAGGATGTGAACTCCAACTACCTCAGGTAACAATCCACCATCCTGACCTCCACACGCTTTCATTTCAACTCTCTGCATAAGGACAGACTATTTCCTGCATTAGCTCTGAATGACACTGGAACTATGCCTATGATACTGGGCTTTGGAACAAATGAAACCATCAGCACCACTGCACTGACTGATGTCTGCAGCTATGTTCTGTCATTGTTTCCTTCTTTATTGTCTGCTGTCTGTCTGAACACCAGACTGTTTTTTTTTCAGGAATTGTGCATAGTGATTCAAAAAAATCAATTTTTTGTTTGTTTAGGCTAATATGGCCACAGGAACACGTAGCAGGCTGATGGGTGGAAGATCCTTATTTCTATGACTCTGAGGCCTGGGCATGAATACTATATTTTTGTAAATGATCTTGATATGTTTTAGAGAAGGTGATGTGCATACATGGCCTGTTTGTAACTTTACAGGGAGTGAACTAGTTAGACATTTATTATAGACTAAAGACCTTAAAACTCAATGTCCCTCTCTCTGTCTAGCAACATGCACTAAGGCCACCAGGGGATGCCAAACACTTCCATTTCATCAGTAGATCCACTAGTTAGGAATCACAAGAGAGCCCTCCCAGCAGAGATGAGTGTCATTGTGCTTGCGGATGGCAACCAAATAAGACACAGCTGAATTCTAAAGACAGGACTAAACAGTATCATATAATCAGTGTTCCAGAGTCTGGGGCTCATTTTGAACACCCTCCTCATCTGCATTCTGTAAGTAAACAACAGAAAATGTTCTCAGTTTTAGTACATAGATTTAGAGAGAGACTGATTTCAGACTTATGTAAAGATAACTGACAGATGCAAAAGGTGATGATGCTTTTTTTTTTTTTTTTTTAAGATTTGTGTTATACAAGCTATATTGTGTGCAGTAGCAGTGTTTGTGCCAGAATTCAGTCAACCTAAGACCGTCTGACAGGCTATTATTTCATGTTATGTTGAGAATCCTTATTAATCGATGAGTCAATGAGAAATATATGTCATTTTTATTTTAGTAGAGCATAAAACTTTTAATAAAAAAAGCATGAAAGAAGGAGGAGCACCTTGTGCAGCTGCAGCACTTCCTCTCAGACAGTCACTGTGGTGAGTTTTACCTGAAGGCCATTCCTATGGTGGCCAGCCAATGCCTGGCCATGGGCAACGGTTCGATAAAAGCCCCACAGGGTGAGGAGAACAGCTGCCTGGCCTCCATCCACACTAATCCTCCTGGCTCGGACAAAGACAGTCTCAGGTTAGAATCCATGCATTGTACCGCTTGTATTATGTTGTACAAAGATATATACTATTGTTCAAGAGTTTGGGGTCACCCAGACAAATTCATGTTTTCCATGAAAACTCACACTTTTATTCATGTGCTAACAAGGGTTTTCTAATCATCAGTTAGCCTTCCAACACAATTAGCTAACACAATGTATGATTAGAACTCAGGAGTGATGGCTGCTGGAAATGGGCCTCTGTACCCCTATGTAGATATTCCATTAATTTAATGTTATCTTCATTGAAAAAAACTACTTTTCTTTCAAAAATAAGGACATTTCTAAGTGACCCCAAACTGTTGAACAGTAGTGTATGAGCACAGAAGTGTGTCTGTTTATCTTATTATCACAGTAACATGATGGAGCTGCAGCTGGAGGTTTAGTACAGATCAGCAGTTTTTTGATATTGAATGGTTTTGGTGACAACATCTGCTCTGTAAATGAAGACAAACCCGAGGCGGCTGTCGATTAGGAATTAGTTTTTGGACCACACATTTAATTGTGTCATTTAAATGTAGAACCATAGAATATTAGATTAATGCCTTCTGAAACGTATTGCAGTCATATAGTGGCACCAAAGTAATTTAGGACTGATGAGGGAGTGTCATATATTTACTTCAGGTTAGCTGACATCGCAGTTATAAATGCACAATGGTTTTCCTTGACAAATAGTCAACTTCAAAAACTAGCAGATCTCACAAACCCTGATACAAATGCAAAAAAAGGTGATGGATTATAAATGTATACTTGTCCAGAATCAGACATCAGAATCAGGTGGAAAAAAGGATTTTTGAGGCCATGTTTCCTTCTACATTTTCCCAATAGTTTATTGATTGGTCTGACATGTATATGGTCAATGTTTTCCATTTTTTAGACACTTCTGGCTTCAAGTGAAGACTGCGGTTGTGTACAGTCGTCTTTGTGAGGCTGCCTTTATGTCAGTGCAGTAATGGAATCAAATTTCATCTTCAGGTTGCGCATCATCCACCTAGAGGAGGAGCTGGAACGCCGGGACCAGGAGTTTCGAGCCCAGGAGATTCAACTACAGCATCTCCAGAAGGAGTTGGAGGCCAAGATCTCCCAGATCGACAAGCTCCAGGATGCTATTGGCTACAACAACACCGTAGGCCTTTCTCCAACAGTCATGTGCCACCACCGAGGTTGCCGCTTCAGCATCATCAACCAGGGTCCAAGTCGCTTTCACAGGGTGGCTGTGGAGGTCCACCGCCGACTGAAAGCAAAAGAAGGTGTTTCTGCTGAGCCCACCTCAGAGAACTTCTGCGGAGGGTTCAGAGTATCACACGTCTCCATAGCAAAAGCCAATCGTAAAAACTCACAGTGAGTTAAAAGGACTCTCACAAAATTTATGGTTTCACTATATAACTCCCCTCTGTAAACATGAAAGGTGCATCAGATACTTTACGTGCAAAAAAAAAATAATTGTCGCAATTGATTACAATGTGGAAAAGGCCTCTGTTTATACTGGGGCATTTCTCACATATTATCATATCAAGCTCACAAGCTGGTTTGTACACTCTTTTTACTCAGATGATCCTAAAATCATAGATTCTTTTGTTGACTTGGCAAAGCATCATGAAAAACTACACACTGGACACCCAACCAATTGTAGCACAAATGCTTTGCATTCAAGAAAAAAAAAAACTTAATTTCAATAATTATAGCTTGCTATCTCATATTAACAATAAAGGGTTGTCTCATAATTATGAGAAAACAGATATTACATTGTATTCTGTCACCTAATCAGAAAATTGAACTACTTTGTTACTGTTACTGCCAGTGGTTTTATCATACTTTGTTGCCTGGTTTGCTTTGATAGCTACTACCAGACAGTACCTTAGTGTTCACATATGCATAAAAACTTTGATAGCTTGGGTGCATTTCCTATGCATGAGTTCATATGAATAAGGAACTTGAGATGCCTCTACAATGCTGACATCACTGCAGCACATTCTCTTGGTGGCATAAACATGCATGATACCACTGCTTTTTATCACTTCCAAGAAGATAATGACATTACATCATCAGGACATCTAACTGACTGATAATTTACTAAAGCATGAAAATCCACATTTATAATAATATTACTCAGTACAAGCATTCTGTTGACTTGTAGTATTACCAGGCTCATCTTCTATTGCAAGGTAGCAAGACACTGCAGAAAATGTCAAACAATACTATGACTTAAACTAGAACTATTCCATCAACAGAACTAGGTCAGTTCTTCAGTTACACAAAAAGCTGTTCCACTGTCATTCAAACAGTGAGCAGCTGTGATCAACACGAACAGAATATAATTGGCAGCAGGACATGAGAGCTCTGGCAGGCTTTTGTAATATCTCCCAGATCTAAAGGGCTTCATTAGCATGGCAGGGTAATAGAAAGACATGGAGGGAAACAAAAGGCTACAGGATCTAAATGCATGGTCTGTGTCATTACTGCTTCAATTACACAACCTATGCTTTCCAACTGCTGTCATACCCAATTAACAGCCTCCTTTTCAATGAATGCAATACCTCATCATCTGTGTGATGTGGTAATCAGGGGTGCACACAAACACACACTCAGGGAAATCTGATGAATAAATTGAAATAACTAAAATTAGTGCAGTGGCTTACACCCAGCAAATATATTTGCAAGATTGTATTGGTATAACAGTTATTTTTGATTTAATAGTGTTAGCACTGATTATATCAAATTTATTATTAAAAATATATGTACCTCTGATCCAGGGCATTCAGATTTACCTACCACAAGGCCGGCAGCTAGTTTTTGACTTGAAAATACATTCCTGGACAAATATGACAATGTTCAAGTGTTGGCAATGCAAGGAAATTGTGAAAAATAAACAAATATACAAGAAGAGTGTATGCATATATATATATATATGTGTATGTATATATATATATATATATATATATATATATATATATATATATATATATATATATATATATATATATATATATATATATATATATATATATTTGCATAACTGACACTGTGACACAACTTTTCTTTTCATTCCCACATGATGAAGATAATTGGCTTTGGACTCAATCATGAGCTTTCATTTGTTTGCATTATACACAATTTATACTGAACACTACTTATGTACAGTGCTGTAAAAAAAGTGTTTGAAGTCTTCTATTTTTGCATATTTCTCACACTTAAATGTTCCAGATTGTTTTTTGGACATAGGCTGTGATCTGCATTCTGCCTCACCCTGTTCCCATGTTTAGTTTGCCTGCTTGGTATTCTTAATCTTGTAATAATCTTTTTGAGGTAACGCTCACTTTATGCTTTTACCCTACAGCCCTAAGGGTCATGCTTTTGTGTCCTTTCAACTAAACTCTGAAAAAGCACCAAGACAAATTGAAAAACAAAAAACAAACTTGACTTGACCATGTTTGTTTCTGTTTCTTTTCATCCCACAGCACCAGAAAGCTCATCAACAATGCTATCATGAGCAATGACTTTCTAAAGAAGTTGGAGCCACAGCACATGAGGGAGATGGTGGACTGTATGTATGAGAAGGTTTACACTGAGGGACAGCTGGTCATCCAGGAGGGGGAAGCTGGAAACTACCTCTACGTGCTGGCAGGTCAGCTCAGCAAAAAAAGCTGAAAAGCTAAAAAAAAGTATTACATATTAGGCTATATCATTAGTTGGTCTAGAAACATACTTTAAGAAAACTCATTGAGTGACACTGAAATTGAAAAATTTAACACAATGGGAAAAGTTAATTTCATCAGATGTTGGTGCTGGTAACAAAGGAGAAGCCTGATCTGAACTAAAGTGGTGTTCTGTTCTTGGACTTTTGCGCTAGTCATGATTGGCCAAAACAAACACCATGTTGGAACATAAGGAGGTTCATATGTGTACTTACAGTAACAGAGCACCTTAGGCCAAAGGTTGATGATCGACTTTGTACTGGTGTCATCAGACCTGTAGCCATACATCGGGTGAAGAGAGGAGAAGAGCTATCAACTGATCACCACATGGTGATGAGTTGGATGTGATGATGGGGAAGCCTGCCAGGCAGACCTCCATCCATCCATTATTTGTACACTACTTAATCCTCATTAGGGTCGTGGGGGGCTGGAGTCTCTCCCAGCTGACTTAGAGCGAAGGCAGGGGACACCCTGGACAGGTCGCCAGTCTAGTGCATTGCTATATATACAGACAATCACACTCACATTCACACCCATGTACAATTTAGCGTTACCACTTAACCTCCATCCATCCATTATCTATACACCGCTTAATCCTCATTAGGGTCGTGGAGGGGGCTGGAGTCTATCCCAGCTGACTCCGGCGAAGGCAGGGGACACCCTAGACAGGTCGCCAGTCTGTCGCAGGGCTACATACAGAGACAAACAATCACTCTCACATTCACACCTAAGGGCAATTTAGAATGATCAATTAACCTCAGCATATTTTTGGACTGTGGGAGGAAGCCGGAGTACCCGGAGAAAACCCACGCATGCACAGGGAGAACATGCAAACTCCATGCAGAAAGATCCTGGGAAAGCCGGGACGCGAACCAGGGATCTTCTCGCTGCAAGGCAAAAGTGCTAACCACCAAGCCAGTGTGCAGGCCAGGTAGACCTGATCAACCAAAACATGTAGTGAGGATGGACTAGAAATGTCCATGGGGTCTTCAACTCCCACCTCTGGAAGAGTATCTCCTGACTCCCAGGGGAGTATTGGGACAGGGAATCTGAGTGGGTCATGTTCAAAGCCTCCATTGCAGAAGCGGCTGTTAGGAGCTGTGGCTAGAAGGTCACTGGTGTTTGTCATGGTTGCAATGCAAAAACCCGCTTGTGGACACTAGCGTTGAAGGAGGCCATCAGGCTGAAGAAGGAGGCTTTTTGGGACTTGCTGGCTCAGCGGTCTCCTAAAGCAGGTCCCGGCCAAAAGCGCTGCACTTGCAGAAACTAAAACCTGAGCATGGGAGGAGTTCAGAGAGACTATTGAGAAGGACTTTTTTTTGGCCTTGATCAGGTTCTGGCAAACCATTCCACACCTCAGGAAGGGGAGGCAGGACTTGGCCCAGGCTGTGTACAGCTGGGTGGGAGAACTGCTGACCCAAACTGGGAACACTGTTGAGATGTGGAAAGAGCACTTCAAGAAACTCCTTAATCCAGTAATCATGTCCTCTGCTGAGGAGGCAAAGCCTGAAGACTCGGGGGAATCTTTGTACATATCTGTGGTAGAGGTTGCCAACTTAGTCAAGAAACTCCTCGGTGGCAATGCACTAAATGGGGATGAGATTTGCCCTATGATACTGAAGGCTCTGGATATTGTTGGACTGTATTAGTCGACACTTTTCTTCAGTGATGTGTGGTTTTCAGGTACTGTGCCTGTGGAGTGGCAGAATGGGATGGTGATTCCCATTTTTAAAAGGGTAACTGGAGAGTGTGCTATAATTATCAAGGCATCATACTACTCAGCCTCACTGGAAAAGTTGGAAGGGAGGCTCCAACCAATTGTCAAACCTCGGATTGAGGAGGAGCAATGCGGATTTCATTTCCTATGTAACTTAAAAATAATAACTGAAAATAACAACAGCAGCAACCTACACACTCAGAATGGCAAGTTTTGCTGAAGATTTGGATCACGCAATTAGGCAGCCATGTTGGGAAATTTGGTCAATGACAGTTTTGCATCCCTGCATTTAAATATCCCAGTAAAGTAATTACCTCATCATTATGTCAAAGGGCACCATTGCTACATCCTGGGTGTATCCAAAGATGACTGTGATTGGTTTACAGAAATTCCAGACATAGATGGTGTTAAAAATGGAAAGGAGATGACTGACAACAGAGCAAATTGCCACTACTTTAAAGAGTTTTACTTATCTTGTAATGGCAAATGTTTTCCAAAACCTATATGAATCCATCCAGAAATGTAGCTGATAAAATGTCTGAGCTATATTGTTTTTCCTCACAGAGGGCTTGCTGGAGGTCATCCAGAATGGGAAGATGCTGGGCGAGATGCGTCCTGGCACAGCATTTGGGGAACTGGCCATACTGTACAACTGTAAGAGAACAGCCACAGTTAAAGGTGGGTGATGGCAACATTCCCCTTTAACAAGACCAAACTAATCATGGTTCTTGATACATCTCACCTTTGGGACTACATACATGTATCTTACATGTATTTTCTTGTGTGCGTTTGGCAGCCATATCTACATCAGTATTACCTCCTAGGTGTATGGTGCATGAACAGATGCATGTTCACAGAGGGAGTTATTAAATATTGTTAGTACTCCTAAAATATTTCTATGCTTACAAAAATCTGCAACAAGTAAAATAGATTAGTGTTGAAAAATATGTTTTGTAAATGTAAGTTATTTGCATTTTGATAATGGCTAAGATAATGACAACCTAACAAACAGGAGATTTGAAATCTTACCATAATCTTTGATCAATTATTTGTTTGTATTCCAGGCTGTAGGGGTATATGTAGCCCTGTTACGCAATGTACCATAAAATTAACCACTATAATTTAGAAGGGCTCTTAACTGTCCCCCACAGTCATTAGACGGTAACAAGTCATTAATCATTCCACTCTCATCCAGCTGTGTCCCAGTCTCACATCTGGGCCCTGGACCGCCAGACCTTCCAGACCATCATGATGCAGACCACACAGGCCAGACATGAGGAGTACTTCAGTTTTCTACGCAGGTACAAAAGAAAAGAAGAGTCTGTTCGTCCTCTCTCAACATCAGGTGTTGATGAAGGGGTTGGGAGGATTCTCCAACAAGTTTAGATTTAGCAAGCTGCTGAATTTAGTTTCTGTGGTTTGAGATTTGTTTTAGAGCATAGGATTAGACTGTGGTCAAATGTTTGTGGGTGACCTTCATTCAATTCAATTCAATTTTATTTATTTATATAGCGCCAATTCACAACATATTTAATCTCATAGCACTTCAAATGGTAATGTAAAGACCTTACGAATTTTAAACAAAGTACAGAGAACCCAACAATCCAAAGTTGCCTATGAACAAGCAGTCAACGACAGTGGGAAGGAACTGAAACCTCTAACAGAATCAGGTTCAGGAAAGGCAGCCATCTGCTGCGACCAGTTGGGGTAAGAGTGGGGATGAGGGGGTGGAGGTTAATAATACAGATTTATATTACTGGAACATTTGGTTTACTGCTAATTCATATAATTATACTTCTCCTTTTATTGTGAATCATGTTAATGTGACATGATGTAAATGTAGAAATAGGAACATTTGTGTATTGTTATTATTATTATTGTTGTTAATAATAATAATAATCAAAATAAATTAGTCAACTCAAGTAGATGTTGCTGCCTCCACTGTTTTCAGTATAAACAAAGCATCAGAGAAAGTGGATCCACTGCCTGTCTCATGAACACAGGCTGTTTGCTTAGACTAAGGTGGTCCTGAAAGCTCAGTGCACTCCACGAAAAGGTCAAACAGATCCAGCAAATCAAATGTCGATACCATTTTGAGAATATTTGCAGTGTTCACAAAAATCACTGTAAAGTATGAAAACACCCATAATGTACAGGTTGGTAGGATCAGAGGTAACTGGCTGTAGTGTGCCACCATTCGATATACAACTGATGCTGCCAGACATGACCCTAAAGCTGAAGGTAGCTAGTTCTTGTTTAACATAGTGTCATTCAAACTGAGGTAATGTCTCCTCGTGGTCCTCCATCTGCCGATTTTTTGTGTGCTCTGAAAACACAGGGGAAAGGGCCGGGAGAAAAGATGGAGGATTAGAGATTGGGGGTAGTGGGAGCAAGACAGATGGTGAATCTAGGACATACGCTAACTAGCTCAATATCGACAATCTTTGTTCAGAATCACATACTTCACTTTTAATGGGAGAAGTAAAACAATGATATTCCTTCAAATAATAGGTGGTTTACAAATTACAACATACCTGTCATGTTGCAGGTTGCATTCAGATCTGAGTTTAGACCTGAACAAACATAGACCGTTAATGTTTGAAACCAGCACAATCTTACACTAAACTTGTAGTCCACATTAAACCCATATATGTAAAAAAAAAAAAAAAAAAACCATACTGGGCGTACAAGCACAGATATTCATTCATTTCAATTATTCAATTGACAATCAATGACAGTAATGTCACTATTGAAGAGCTGTTGATAATATAACATAATTCGATAAGTATGGACTTAATAATGACAATCATTGACTTCTAACATTTGAAGTATATTTGCTGTTACCTCTAAAAACCATTTACAGTCTCATGCTAATTAACCAGCAACTGTATCAACAGTTGTACTAAATGTTTGTATTTGTTCTTCTGCAAGTGTGTCACTGCTCCGTGAACTGCCAGAGGAGAAACTAGCCAAGATCGTTGATTGTCTTGAAGTGGTGAGTATTTCACCTACTTCAACTCTTTCTTGGTTGGTCTTTCTTATAATCTTCTCTTGATCTAATTATGTACAACAGCTGTATCTTAATAAATAATTCAAGTTGTGTCTAAATAAACAAGTGATTGACTGAGCTTCCTTCTTTTCAGGACCACTTTGAAAAAGGGGAGTATATTATTCGAGAGGGTGAAGAGGGGAACACCTTCTTTATTATTGCAAAAGGAGAGGTGAGATATCTCCACAGTCTTTCCAAACATGTCCTCTTAAAAAAAGTATTTTTTTCTGTAAGAAATTACCAACACTGAAATTCAGCTATAACTCTCTCTCAAGGATAAACCTGCTGCTCTTCTTTCTGTACTTGGGTAGCAGCTACTGCAGTTCCTAACTCATCATGGACATACACCGATCAGGCATAATATAATGACCACACAAAGGTGAAGTGAATAACACTGATTATCTCTTCATCATGGCACCTATTAGTGGGTTGGATATATTAGGCAGCAAGTGAATACTTTGTCCTCAGAGTTGATGTGTTAGAAGCAGAAAAAATGGTCAAGTGTAAGGTTTTGAGTCAGTTTGACAAGGACCAAATTGTGATGGCTAGATGACTGGGTCAGAGCATCTCCAGAACTGCAGCTCTTGTGGGGTGTTCCTGGTCTGCAGTGATCAGTATCTATCAAAAGTGGTCCAAGGAAGGAACAGTACGACAGGGTCATGGGCGGCCAAGGCTCATTGATGCCTGTGAAGACCAAAGGCTGGCTTGTTCCGATTCAACAGACAAGCTACTGTTGCTCAAATTGCTGAAGAAGTTAATGTTGGTACTGATAGAAAGGTGTCAGAATACACAGTGCATCACAGTTTGTTGTGTATGGGGCTGCAATAGCAGCAGACCTGTCAGGATGCCCATGCTGACCCCTGTGCACCACTGCAAGCACCAACAATGGGTATGTGAGCATCAGAAGAAGAAGGTGGCCTGGTCTGATGAATCACGTTTTCTTTTACATCACATGGATAGCCGTCCGTGTCGCTTACCTGGGGAACACATGGTTCCAGGATGCACTATGGGAAGTAGGCAAGCCAGCAGAAGCAATGTGATGCTTTGGGCAATGTTCTGCTGGGAAACTTTGGGTCTTGTCATCCATGTGGATGTTATTTTGATACGTACCACCTTCCTAAGCATTGTTGAAGACCATCTACACCCTTTCATGGAAACAGTATTCCCTGATGGCTGGAGCCTCTTTCAGCAGGATAATACACTGTGGCACAAAGCAAAAATGGTTCAGGAATGGTTTGAGGAGCACAACAACAAGTCTGAGATGTTGACTTGGCCTCCAAATTCCCCAGATCTCAATCCAATCAAGCATCCGTAGGATGCGCTGAAAACACAAGTCTGATCCATGGAGGCCCCACCTCGCAACATTCAGGACTTAAAGGATCTGCTACTAACATCTTAGTGCCAGATACCACAGCACACCTTCAGGGGTCTAGTGGAGTCCATGCCTCGACGGGGTCAGGACTGTTTTGGCAGCAAAAGGGGGGTCAGCACAATATTAAGCAGGTGGTCATAATGTTATGCCTGAGCAGTGTATATTTATCAGACGCTTACATGGTATTGAGTTCCTTTTTAAGTGTAGATAGTAACAGTACCACTAAGTTAGAGGTACATCTGCTGATATGGTTGACAAAGGTATTCAATCATCTTTGAGTTGAGTTTGTCATAAAATAGGTGTAAACTAACTAACTGAACCTAACTGAGCTGAGCTGTGGGAATGGCCTCCCCAAAGTCCTCAGACCTAAATCCCATTCAACAAATGTAGTCTATCTGTCTTAAAATAACTTTTCTGAGTAACACATCCTCAAGACCTTCAAAAGTACAGCTTACTATTAGTTGGATGTTTAGGGTTTATCTCAAAAACAGCCTTTGACAACTTAAATGAGACGTCATCATGAAAATTTACCATTTGCCATTTTTAGAAAGTTGCTAATCAGGATACATTCAGTGTAGAAGGACCCAGATTCTGCTGAGACTAAAATTGATGCAGCATTAATGTTTGTCATTTGTCATGCATTAAATTTGGTAGAGTTGAACTTCAGATTTTTAGAACAAGTTCAGTAATGTCACTGACTCATTGTTAAATGACTGTTTTTATGCTCTTCTTATAGTTCTACTTAAAACAGTGAGGCATTTTTTGTTACTCTGGCTTTGTGATGGAGGCAGGAACTTGTGTTTAAAAATTCTCAAGTTTCAAAATGTAAGTGTCTCTGATCTATGAAGCCAGAGGTTGTTCAGTTTGGCCTTACAGTTGTGGTGGTGCTACTGACTTAATTTGAAGATATTTTTTCAGGTAGTAATATCAGAAATAGGCCTAGAGCTTAAAGGGTCAACTTTAGAACTGTCTTTGCTGAGAACTGTGTATGCAATTAAGCAGTTTTCTGAAAAACTTGCACTCATCTATTTACATTTACAGTATACACAATTTATAACAAATTAATAAAGTTTACAGTGCAGGAACACACACAAAATGACTCGTATGTCTATTAACCAGTTGTCCCAGTGCCTACTAGATGGGTTCACATGCTTATTTCATGCAACTGCAATCAGTGCTAAGCCAACAATACAAAAAACGATGGTGGTTTAGACACCTTACTCTCCTTACACTGCCCTTAATCTTTTTTTTATTTCCATCAATAAGCGCACACTAGTATAATATAAGTTCATCTTAGATTAGCAAATCAGTCCTCAAACTGAAAAAATAATTGTCTTTATCACTTCATTAAAATGAATGACAACAAATTCCAATAAAACACTAATAAGTAAAACCACATTTGCTGCTATCCCATATCCTGTTTTCTTATAACTGTAGGTCAAAGTCACTCAGAGCACAGAAGGCATTCCTGAACCTCAAGAAATTAACACCTTGGGAGTCGGAGACTACTTTGGAGAGAAAGCTCTCATCAGGTACAATCAACAAAAGACACAGTAGAAGACTTTAAAATCAGACACATTTTACAGATACACAGATGCACATATTACATTGGATTTCACAGAGATTTGTTTCTGTGGGAATCTGCCCAATCTCTACTATCTACTCCATATTAAGTTATCATTAGTGTTTAAGAGGTCATGCCTTTTAAATTAGTTTTCATTGAAGATAAGCATAAAACAGACAAAATGACCAATAATTTGTTACCTTGAAAGAGCACTTTAGTAATTCAGAATTGCCCTTTCATAATGTTGAATGACTGACAAAAGGGAGATTAAACAGAAAATGGTCAAAATTAAATCAGCTCAACAGTGATCTCCTGACTTCAATCTCGATTGTGGAGAAATCCTAGGGTTCCCATTATGCAACTTGATTGCACCTTCATAAGTCATCCCAACTCTTCCAAATTTTGCATTCATAGTGACCACTAGCTTACTTGGAAGTTTTACAAATAGTGCAACAGAAACGTAGTAAAAGCTAAGGACGAGGTTGAGCTAGGCGACAAACCAACAATTTTCACTCCCACAATGACTGTTTGGTCTCTGAAGAACAAAAAGGAACACATCAGACTTTTGAGAGCATCTCCAAGCAGCATTTTATTTTCTCAGAAATATGGCTGAATGGAAATGTACTGGAGAAAGTAGTTTAACAATCCTAGTTAGCTCCCCTGTCTTGCAAAGCTGCATCCCCCTTCACCTCATTCCAACCTGCATTCAGACCAGAAACAAGACAGTCTGTTCACTGAAGAAGTTAGACTAAAATTTAATCCCAGCACTGCAAGTCTGTTTTCAGTCTAGACAAAGGGAAATCTTCAAGGAGGCAGTCACATGTGACAGCAGCACTCAGTTGGGGGGAAATGTAACTGTTGCAAAAACCGTCAGGAGCCCTGGCTGATTAGGGCGGTCCACTTGCTCTTATGAACGCCAACCAGATCAGGTGACTGAGCATACAGACTGGCTAAGAGCAGCCTGTCCCTGAGCAACAGCAAAGAAAAGCAACTGTATGGACAGAGACTGAAAAATCACTTTGCTGAAAACAAGGACCCACAACTCTGGTGGCAAAGCTTTATGACCATGCCAGAAAACAAACATCAACAACTCAGTAATTTCTGCAAACAGTTCAATGCCAGCAGAAGCCTACTGATACATAATACATAGAATCGTAGGTATTTTTTAAGTATAGTATATTACAGAAATATGTGGTACAGCATTGGAAAACAAAACCAAAAATCTGAGAATATGGTACCACAGCTGCTGAGTTACAATAACATAAGAAAAAATATATCATTAAATTCAAATGTTTGGGGTCCCCCAGATAATTTCACGTTTTCCATGAAAACTCACACTTTTATTCATCTGCTAACATAATTGCACAAGGGTTTTCTAATCATCAGTTAGCCTTTCCACACCATTAGCTAACACAATGTAGCATTAGAACACAGGAGTGATGGTTGCTGGAAATGTTCCTCTGTACCCCTATGTAGATATTCCATTAAAAAATCAGCTGATCCCATCTAGAATACAGTGGTATGTAAAAATTTGGGCACCCCTGATAATTTTCAAGATTTTCCTTCATAAATCGCTGGTTGTTCAGATCAGCAATTTCAGTTAAATATATCATATAGCAGACGAACACAGTGATATTTGAGAAGTGAAATGAAGTTTATAGGATTTACAGAAAGTGTGCAATAATTATTTAAACAAAAGTAGGCAGGTGCATAAATTTGGGCACCCTTGTTGTTTTATTGATTTGAATACCTTTAGCACTAATTATTGGAACACAAAATGTGTTTGGTAAGCTCATTGACCCTTGACCTACATACACAGGTGAAACCAATCATGAGAAAGGGGATTTAAGGTGGCCAATTGCAAGTTGTTCTCCTCTTTGCATCTTCTCTGAAGAGTGGCAACATGGGAGCCTCAAAACAACTGTCAAATGACCTGAAAGCAAAGATTGTTCAACATCATGGTTTAGGGGAAGGATACAAAAAGCTAGCTCAGAGATTTCAGCTGTCAGTTTCCACTGTGAGGAACATAGTGAGGAAATGGAAGACCACAGGCACAGTTCTAGTTAAGGCCCGGAGTGGCAGGCCAAGAAAAATCTCAGATATGCAGAGGTGAAGGATGGTGAGAACAGTCAAACTCAACCCACAAACCAGCTCCAAAGACCTACAACATGATCTTGCTGCAGATGGTGTCACTGTGCATCATTCAACTATTCAGCGCACTTTGCACAAGGGGATGCTGTATGGGAGAGTAATGCGGAAGAAGCCTTTTCTGCGCACATGCCACAAACAGAATCGCTTCAGGTATGCTAAAGCACATTTGGACAAGCCAGCTTCATTTTGGAATAAGGTGCTGTGGACTGATGACACTAAAATTGAGCTATTTGGACATAACAAGGGGCGTTATGCATGGCGGATGAAGAACACAGCATTCCAAGACAAACACTTGCTACCCACAGTAAAATTTGGTGGTGGTTCCATCTTGCTGTGGGGCTGTGTGGCCAGTGCAGGTACTGGTAATCTCGTTAAAGTTGAAGGTCGCATGGATTCCAGTCAGTATCAGCAGATTCTTACGAACGATGTTCAAGAATCAGTGACAAAGTTGAAGTTGCGCCGGGGCTGGACACTTCAACAAGATAACGACCCTAAACACTGCTCAAATTCTACTAAGGCATTCATGCAGAGGAACAAGTACAACGTTCTGGAATGGCCATCTCAGTCCCCAGACCTGAATATTATTGAAAATCTGTGGTGTGATTTAAAGCGGGCTGTCCATGTTCGGAAACCATCAAACCTGACTGAACTGGAGATGTTTTGTAAAGAACAATGGTCAAAAATACCTTCAACCAGAATCCAGACCCTCATTGGAAGCTATAGGAAGCATTTAGAGGCTGTTATTTCTGCAAAAGGAGGATCTACTAAATATTGATGTAATTTTTCTGTTGGGGTGCCCAAATTTATGCACCTGCCTACTTTTGTTTAAATAATTATTGCACACTTTCTGTAAATCATATAAACTTCATTTCACTTCTCAAATATCACTGTGTTCGTCTGCTATATGATATATTTAACTGAAATTGCTGATCCAAACAACCAGTGATTTGTAAAGGAAAATCTTGAAAATTATCAGGGGTGCCCAAACTTTCACATACCACTGTATCATTTACCACATTAACAATGTCTAGACTGTATTTGTGATTAATTTGATGTTATATTCATTGAAAAAAACTGCTTTTCTTTAAAAAATAAGGAAATTTCTAACCTTTGAACGGTAGTGTACATATGAAATACAGTATAATCCTTCATATAGCTGCAGTCACAAATAACTAAAAGTACAAGCAAGTCGGACATGTCAGTCACAAGATGTAGCAAAAGGAACTGTGGAGACAGGGAATCGTGCGTAGGGTTCCGTTTTTAGCTTAGAACAGAGAATTAGAAAAGCATTTCTGTAGCTATAAACTGTGGGTTTGTGTCTGACTGTGATGTACATGAATGTTTACAGTGAGGATGTTCGCTCAGCCAACATCATCTGTAATGAGAACGACACACACTGCCTGGTGGTGGACAGAGAGTGAGTAGCTGGATGTTTTTTACGTGGCATGTTTTTAGGTGGACTCATACCCATAGCCTTTAGATCTAATTCAATTGGACACCGTATAATAGATGACAATTTAGAAGTTAATTTCAGTGATTGTATTTAAATCTACTGCAATCACGGAAGGTCACCAAGTGAAGATTGATGTGTACAATAAATAATGAAAAAAACAACAATAAAAATGACCACTGGTTTTTGCCCCTGTGAGGTTACAAATAAAGGCATATATTAAAAAAATACAATGTAGTTGTTGTTTTTAGATATAAATTATGAACACACTTCACATTGCTTTGTGCCTTCACTGAATTAGGCCTGTTCTGGTATAGACATGTACATGGATAGTTGCAGACAGCCATAGACATGCAGTTGGTATTAGGTTGAAGTCATACTGTCTGTGCCTGCAGGTTTGTGACATAACTTAAGTTTTGTTATTTCTCCAAGTGCACAAGTGTCTATATGCACAATAGTGCAACTGCTCAGTAATAGTGTGTATTTACAGAATACATAAATACAACTAACTGCTTATGTTTGCAACAGAGTCTTCCAAGCAGACGTCTGTGGACTAAAAAAGCAATACAATAACAACAACTACATGATCGTCCTCAGCTGTCCATTTGCAAGTATAATCAAGAATTTTCTAGTCTGCAGGAGTCCACTTGGAGGATGGAACTCCCTTGATGTGTTGTTTTTTATTCACCACACACAGGATAATACATTATTTCACGTTATTCAGGGCTGCACAGTGGAGTAGTGGTTAGCACTTTCGCCTTGCAGCAAGAAGATCCCTGGTTCGCGTCCCGGCTTTCCCGGGATCTTTCTGCATGGAGTTTGCATGTTCTCCCTGTGCATGCGTGGGTTCTCTCCGGGTACTCCGGCTTCCTCCCACAGTCCATAAATATGCTGAGGTTAATTGATCATTCTAAATTGCCCGTAGGTGTGAATGTGAGAGTGATTGTTTGTCTCTATATGTAGCCCTGTGACAGACTGGTGACCTGTCTAGGGTGTCCCCTGCCTTCGCCTGAGTCAGCTGGGACAGACTCCAGCCCCCCCGCGACCCTAATGAGGATTAAGCGGTGTATAGATAATGGATGGATGGATAATGGACATGTTATTCAACAGTAATGACTAAATTGCCTGGCAATTTGATTAAGTTGATCAACCCAGACAGTATATGGTCACATTTCCAACCCAATAGTTTGGGTTTAGTTGCCTCTCAACTGAAATATCACCTATAGATGAACTGAGTGCAGTGACTTTAGCAAGAACATCAGCACTACCATATGCAGTTGTGAACATGAGTTAAAATATATTTGTAACTATATTCGGGGTGCCTTAGTGTGGCAAAAAGAGAATTGCTCCTTGTATGATCAATATAGTATATAGCATATTTTTAAAAATGTTAACTTTGATATAGACATTAGGGTGAAATCAACACCAGTGAGGGACTTTAAAATATCATTCACTGCCTAGTTCTATTTTTTTAAAACTATTTTTAAAAATAAATAAAAAAATCTAAAGCCATTAGCACTGTGCACATCCACACACTGTAATCAAAGTTGCTCTTGTTTTTGCCCCCTGCCCTTTGACTACAGAAATTTCAACCAAATGGTGGGAACTTATGAGGAGCTTCAGGCTTACCTGAAGGAATATGTGGAAGAGCTTTCCAGGAGTGATGAGAGAAGAAATGCCCTGTAAGTGAACCGTGTCTGAATGACTCAACAAACAGTAGTGAAATAGTCTAGCCCCCTTACAGCAAGGGTTCAGATGTAACCATGTGTCCCTTTCTCAGGCCCCATTCACCTCAGATTGACTCTGCAGAGGCCATGGAGCTCCGGAGGCTGAGGGAGAGGATCGCTGTCCTACATGTGCAGCAGCCTTTCCAGGAACTGGAGGTCATCGCTACACTGGGCATGGGAGGATTTGGACGAGTAGAGCTAGTAAGCTGCAACAACAGCACAGCTTCCTAAATATCACCTTTCAGTATTAAATTCTGCTTTATAGTGGACATCATTTAATTGAATTTTATTCACTGTTACTGCACAAGCAAAAATGTTTTCAATGCAGCAAACAGAAGAAACTATCCTGATGTGTATATCTCTAATCACTTGCATCATGTTACAGGGTGAGGGAGAACCACAAAAGTACCAAACTGATGCATAGATTTAATTAGGCTTTCATGAAACCTCTAGTGTCTTCTACGACTGGCTGCTTGATGAATTGCTGTTGTGTAGATCAACTACATCTAAAATGAGAAAATGCGATATTCCAGTAATTAATTATTTGATGCATAAAGTAGTTGGACTGGAGACAGATTCATTTGTTGCCCAGAGTAAGGATCAAACTCCAAAAATGCAGAGCCTACATTTCTCAACATGTACTTCTGTTACTAACCCTGATGAAATGAAGTGGATTATCACTTCAGTCTTTGACAAGCTGTTTTAAACATTGTTTAATGCTCTTTACCATAAATAAACCTGACTGACAGATAAAATTCATGAAGTGTTCCTTGTAGTGTAACATTTTTGGGTGCGATATACTAAAAGTAAAAGATCATATAATTATGGCAAATGCTATTAAACTGAAGAGCAGAGCTAAGACGTGTATGAACTACATAATAACAGGTTCTAGTAATCACTGATGTTTTGATGCCATTGTGTGCTTGTCTGTGGAAGACACACACAAACACACAGCTGGAAGATCATAAAATAAAACACGTATTTTTGATATAAAGACAAATCATTTGCTTTTTATAAAATTAAATGTGGAGTGCTCAAAACATAATGGTGTAAACTCAATGCAATATTACTGTTAAAAACGTAGAAGAAACTTGACAATACATAATAGTGTAACATGCATGAAATCTTTCACAAAGTAACGGGGCAAAGTCTGAACATGTCTGGGCATGTTCTCTGTAAAACATGACCTAATGATAACCTAATGCAAATGTCCTCTGTAGGATGTGATATAATGGTGAAATATGATGACTTGATGTCAAGATCTGACCAATTGATTTAGAAAAGTGTAATGGTGTCAGAACTATCTCTCCAAAAATACGCCCTATAGACGTGGAAAACCAACTCTCATGGCATAAAAGACGATGCACAGCTCAGTATCTGTTTTTTCTTGGAGTTCTAATCACTACTAAGAACTACTCCTGGATTATCTGTCGCCAATAAATCCTGTTGCCCTCGAATGCTGACTTCTCCTGGTGATTCTTTGAAGATCTTTAAAAAAGTGTTTTAAACATTTGAACACAGTCAAGTCTAGACTCTGGCCCATGATTTGGGACTTAGTTTCCACTTGGCCCTCTAAAATCAAAATCTATTTCTCAAAAAGTGTTTATATTTAGCAATGTGGTACACATATTGTATAAAGCTGTAATACACATGTCTTGTCACTGATTTTTTGCATCTTTCGTTGCTAAGCCTGCACCTCTCTGCTGTTTCTCAGGTGAAGCTGAAAGATGAGGACACCACGTTTGCTCTGAAGTGCATTAAGAAGAAGCATATTGTGGACACCAGGCAGCAGGAGCACATCTACTCTGAGAAAAACATCCTACAGCAAACAAACTCATCTTTCATTATCAGGTGAGCTTGTTTGCTATAACTAACATAACACATTCAGGTTTATTTCTAACGCTGCCACCTAAAGATAAGATTAGTTTTGGATCTTAAGTTGGCTTTCAGATTCTAAGCTAGTGGAAGTTTTTAGATGGTGAGTAGAAAGGGTATGAATAAGTTGGGCAAAGAGCCAATTTACTACAAACCTCCTGTAACTGACAAAACTGGAGCTGCTCAGTGTGATGGTTTCTCAGTGGAGTTGCTAAGGACACTGCTGGGAGAATGCTGCTGACCCAGCTTCCATCACTACATTAAGATTTATCTGGGCTATGGCTTTAAAGAACAAAGGCCATGTGTAAGCAGTCTGTTGACTGTCATTCAAAGAAAAGTTCAGCCACAATCCAGTGCGTCACTGATACTACACTCCATCTGCCACATAGTTCCCTCTCATCAGTTCAGTGGTTCTTTATGGGATTTCCAAGAATCTAAGAATGCAAGAAGGTTGTGGGCTGTAAAGTTTAGAAAGGGGACTGTTTCAGAGCAGCAGTATGAGCAGTTGTCATCTGCACTCTTCCCTTTTTTTGGTGCTTGTTTCTATACCATCAGAAGAAGAAGTTGTTTACGATCAGAAGTTAGCCTGTTGTCAACATGATTATGATATTTAGTTATCCTTTAGCACTACATTACCAATACAAGACGTGAATACAGTTTCTTTGCAATTTGCACTATTACCAGACACAATTAGTTATTTAGTTAATTTGATATATGTTTCGGTTACATACACTGCCTGTTCAAAAACAAGTCACCGCCTGGATTTAACTAAGCGAATAGGTAAGAGCCTTCCATTGAATAACTACTGCAGTGATGAATATGTTCATCAACTTATTTAACCCCAGCTGATGCAATGAGTATCTTCTCATTTCTTAAACAACTATGACAGAAGACCTGTCAAATGTTATGTTCCCAAAGAATGAGGCCAGTTGACTACTTGAATATACTGAATGACCAGGTCTTTTCATCAATGGAGGGGTTTTTTTCCCTGATGGCATGCACATGTTCCAAGATGACGATGCCAGGATTCATGGGGCTCACATTGTTAATGAGTGGTTCAGGGAGCATGAGATCATTTTCACACATGGATTGGCCTCCACAGAGTCCAGACCTCAGGCCCACTGAGAATATTTGGGATGTTCTGGAGAAGACTTTGCCCATCATCAATGCAAGATCTTGGCAGAAAATTAACCCCCTGACACCTGAATTTATTTAGAATTACATTTTTTTTTAAAAATTGTGTGTGGTTTTGCTTTCCAGCTGATGCTAAAATAAGTGGAGGCTGTTAATTTGCCTATTACACACAGAACAAATATATAATAATAATAATAATAATAATAATAATAATAATAATAATAATAATAATAATAATAACAACAGATCAGGCACGGGGGGGGCTTGAAGCACCTGCCCCTTTGCCCCTTGATGCCCAAAGTGTCCTTTTGTCAAAGTTGTGTGTGTGTGTGTGTGTGTGTGTGTGTGTGTGTGTGTGTGTGTGTGTGTGTGTGTGTGTGTGTGTGTGTGTGTGTGTGTGTGTGTGTGTAAAAATCTTTGAGGCCCAAAATAATAAATAAAACAAAAATAAAACAATAATAATTCAGATTCTACCCTCGGTCGGTCACATGATCCATGTAGACGTCCCTCACTGCCCTAACGTGTCCAGATGTTCCCTGTAGCTCAGTGCTAGTGCTGCTAGTCTAGAAACCGGAGACCCGAGGGAGGACTTCAACAACTGATGGTCCTGATGGTGAGGAGGTTTTGTAGTGGGATTCGTTTGTGCACGGTGTATTTTTGCAAGATGACTGACTAAGTGAAGTGAGCATCCTGTGTGTGTGTCTGACTCTACACACACCTCTCATCAGTTATAGCTGCTAGTTAACCACACAGCGTGCTGAGAGGATAAAGTCTGTCAGGCTTCTTTTTGTTTCTATGTTTCTTTTGTCATGGGAAAAGTGCATCAGAGAGATGTATTATTTTACTGTCAGTAGGTTGCAGTGTGTTTCCTGTGTTTCTAGAGGCAATGAGGCATAGGTTATATTATTTCACTAAAACTATGTACATGCATATTCATATAATTTTGGACTATTGCAGGATAAATACAATAACAATAATAATTAGAAGAATTTGAATTCTGATTTTCTCAACCTGTTATTTAAAGTTTGTTTGTTTATAACATTTGTATATATAGACAAATTAAATATAATATGCATAAATATAAAATATATAACTTTTATAACATTGCTGTCTTGGGCAAAGTGGATAGTCAAACTCAATAAAAGCACAAATACATTTAAATACATGATTTCTGTATCATTTAGGGTTGTTTTTTTTTTTTTTTTTTAATACTTTATTATTAGCACTACGGCTAATAAAGGGCAGATTAAGAATCAGTACCATGGAGCAAATCCGTGGCTATACAGTTTATTTCTTGAAAAGGTATGAAATTTAAAAGCAAGGCCTCCAGGAAGAGCAGCCACAGTTAAACAGTTCAGTGTCTAATGGTGAGCTAAATTCAACTGCAAAATAATAATAGTTTGATGGACCCCATCAGGGTTTGAACCACTGATCTTTTGATTAGCAGTCCAGAAACTTAACCATTGCACCACTTCTTCCATGTGACATTCTTCCTGAATATGGGTTGCTACAATTCAGCCAGTTATGTTGTAAGGTATGTTTCTATATAGTGTTTCATATTCATGCTCCATGTGCCTCCTTTTAACTTTGAGCACCTGCCCCTCCAAAGGCCTCTGCACGGCCCTGCAACAGATAATAATTAGGTCCCACTCCGACCGGTCCGGGGAATGGATACGCTATCTCAGCTGCAATCTGAATGAAAGTGATATGTTGCGAATTTGCAGCAATAGGCGTCAAGGGGTTAATGCAACTTTGGACAGAAATAAATGCTGTGACATTGCAGAAGCTTATCGAAACGATGCTACAGAGAATGTGTGTCATTCTCGAAGCTAAAGGTGGTCCAATGAAATCTTAGAGTGTGCAACTTTTTTTTGGACGGGCAGTGTATATGACTTAATGACTTATGTTTTTTAGTGTTACTTATAAAGTAGATGTATTACTTTGTGCTTTTAGTGTAACATGGTAGCTCACATGGCTGTGCCTGTGTTTCAGGTATTTTCGAACATTTCGAGACAATAAATATGTCTACATGCTGCTGGAGGTGTGTCTCGGTGGGGAGCTGTGGACTGTGCTGCGGGACATGTGAGTGTAGGTCCTTTCGCTAAATTCATTCAACACCTACACATGTAAATATCCAGGAACTGCTATTTAAAGAGTAACAGACTGAAAAATGTGTTCCATTGCCCTCTCTGGTTGAAAGTTTCCAGTTATTGCAATCTGTCACTAATAGTGGTGTACAGTGTACTGACACACTGTGGAGTATGGCTCTTTACAACTGCAGTAAGATGGCAACATGATTTAAGTCACTCTATAAAACAGCACTGAGCTTTATCATTACTTTGGCAGCTTGAAAACGCAGCATGTGTGAGTGTAAACCTGGGGTGTCATACTCATTTTAGTTCAGGGGCCACATACAGGCCAGATAGATCTCAAGTGGGCCGGATCAGTAAAATCAGAGCATAACCTATAAATAACCACAACTCCAAATTTTCCCCATTGCTTTTGTGTAAAAATGTACAAGTACATTCTGAAAATGTTCACATTTGGTCTACTACCTTCTTACAAAACATTATGAACAACCTAAAATTTCTGAAGAACAATAACTGCAGTTTCAACAACATTATGTCTCAGTTTATCATTTATACATTACAACTTACAGATCACGGTGTAGCTACAAAGGCACAAAACTTGTAGTCACAGGTATTTGAAACTGAACAATATAGTGTTTGACTGTATGATCAAAACAACTTCTCATTAATGTAGAAATTATTTGAAATTTACAATTTTACAAATTTACAATTTGCAGTTAATGTCTTGCAAAGTCATCCTTCGGGCCGGATCGGATGCGCTGGTGGGCCGGTTTTGGCCCACAGGCCAAATGTTTGACATCCCTGGTGTAAACATTCTATTTATAGACTCAAGGAAACCACAGTCCACCTTAGAATCGTACTGAAATGGTGGTGTAATTACATTACAAATGTTATGCAGAAAACAACCTTTGCAGTAGAATACTATGATGTCTTTAACAGAGCTCCAGTCAAATCCAATCAAAGGATGGAACACCATGTGGAAAACATAGTAACAAACATAACACGTTTTGAAAAGGTTCTGCCAACTAGTGTACATGCCTGTAACCATACATTAATCTGCACTGTGTATATTCATAAGATGTATTGTGTCATTGATGAGGTGATCATTTTCTAATCTATCAGGAGTTATTTCGATGAGCCCACAGCAAGGTTTTGTGTTGGTTGTGTGTTGGAGGCCTTTGATTACCTCCACACTATGGGTATTGTCTACAGAGACCTGAAACCTGAAAACCTTTTACTGGATGCAGAGGGCTATGTCAAAATGGTAAGTCACTTTTCTAAATATTCGTGACATTCTTTTAAAGAGCGTTTTCCATTCTGGGTCTGCCTTATTTTAATATGTATTATTAATTCCTCTCTATTTCCACAGGCAGACTTTGGCTTTGCTAAAAAGATTGGCCTTGGGAAAAAGACCTGGACATTCTGTGGGACTCCTGAGTATGTAGCCCCAGAGGTTATCATGAACAAAGGCCATGACTTTGGAGCTGATTGTTGGTCCTTGGGAATTCTTATATTTGAACTTCTCACTGGCAAGTAAGTCATGAAGATAGAATATTCTGAATTGCTAAATCTTGCACTTTTTGAAGAGGAAATTAAAGTCATTAGCTTTTCAAACTTTTAGGTTACTGTTTGAACACTTTGGACATCTTTCAGAGGCGGATGGAAAGTTTGATGCAGCAGTACTATTGAGCATCATCAGTTAACTGTGCAAATTTCATAAATGATGGCAGATTGTTTGAAACAGATAAAGTATGTAGATGGTGAATAATACAGGTCTGACCACTGAGCCTAGTGGTTGGCAGGGACAGGAATAATTGACACCTAATTATTGAAGTCTAGATAGTCTGACTCACATGTTTTTGTAGGGCGTGGGTATAAGCCTTGTCCTTCCCTTCCATCATTAGCCTTTAACTCAATTTTCTAACCATGCAAATGTTCCACCAAAATAAACACCCACTCATTATCTATAAACCGCTAAATCCTCATTAGGGTTATAGAATAGGCTGACTAAGTGAGATCATAGTTTATCAACCCAGCTTGTTATCATTAACACTTGTATTATCTTCAAATTTACTAACATCTTTTATCCTTCAGGTCCGTTTGACTCCAGCAATTTAAACCTCCAGAAAATGATTGTAATCAAAATTTTTCCCAAAATCAGGTACTTTATGTCTGTTTGTTGACTACCTAAATAGCCCTTTCAATAAAACAACCCCCCACCCACTTCCCTCATACATCCAGAGTACCTGGTACATGACTATGGAGACATATGCAGATCACAATAAAATCTCACTGACTGACCTAAAATTGGAAAAAGATATGTTTTTGGTGTTTTAATGACTTTATATTACTTCAAAGTACATATTTTTTTCTCTATAATGTTTGGAATGTAAAACAATTTCTCTCATCATGAATAGTAACATGTATTATGTTAGGGGTCAATTTGACCCCAGGAAAAACAAAAACAATTTTAACAAGTTCAGGGCCCTAAAGTTTTTTGAAGATTATACAATTGCATGTCATAGTGATCTCAATATCATTCAAAACAACCAAAGCAAAATTGTGCAAAATGTTGATATTTCTTATATGTTTTATACAGCTAAAAGCCTGGGGTCAAATTGACCCTGAAGAACACTGATGTGTACAATATGTATAGAGGACATTGAAAACATATCATCATGTTTATTTTATGATTACCCAGTTGCCCCCATTAAATTACAAAAAGTCATTAAATATGAGCTTTGATACGTGTCAATCTCGGCATCTTGCCAATCACACTGATGGATGAGAATCTTAAATATCTATGTGTCTAAAACTTACTATCATATTTATAGCATAGAAGATATAGAGCATTTAATCAGCTAGATTGACTGACTAGCTATTACTGGCAGCTATTTTGTGGATGTGCACTGCACTGATACAGTGAGCAGTCTCTTTATTGCATTGCGGCATTTTACTACTGAGTAATAAAGGAATATTTCAACATCTAGGGAAATTTTTCATTCTTACTGACAGTGAGTTTCAGAGATGCATAGCAGTCTTGTGTTAAGTGCAGAGCGGAACAAGGTTAGCCTACCTTTCCATTAGTGGAGTTCGTTTTATTGTTTTGTGCTTCAGGTGATGTGAAAATCTGTTTTTCTTCCAGTCCGCCCTTTTCTGGCTCAGACCACATTAAGATTTATACCATGGTCCTCCATGGCATCGAGAAGGTGGATTTTCCCAAGAGGATAGGCAAACGTCCAGACGAACTCATCAGGAGACTCTGCAAGTACGGTGAATCACACAGCATTATCAGATGTGAGGATAATACTGTGCAGTGAATGTTCAAACAGAGATGGTAACTAAGGAAGGAGCACACCAGCCAGTATCCTTTAGGAGAGGACTGGGTCATTGTGTTGCAGTGCTGGACTGAACTCAGACCACAGACATAGGTCATATTCACGTGTTACACTCATTTGTTTATTAAGTCATGTGTTAGGTTAATTCAGTCATGTGTCCTGGTTAAGATTTGCTTGTTGTTATTAAATCTGACACTGAACCAATATAAACATGTATTTCTATTCTTCTCAGGTTAAATCCAGTTGAGAGGTTGGGAAACAAAAAGAATGGTATCATTGACATCAAGAAACATAAGTAAGTTTACAGTCTAAATGACACAATTTTCTTTTCCTTTTGGTTATTATTTTTAGATTAGGACTGTGTTCCAAATTACATCCTTACAGTATGCATATAGGGGAACATAGCAGCTACTTGTAATATTGCGCCTTAAGGTTCGACTGTCATCTTCTAATTATTTTTTATTTAATTTGTACAAATCAAGTATAGCAGCAATATTATTAAGCCATTTAAGAGAATACAAAGAAAATCCCAATGTTAATTACAACATAGTAATTATTTAAAGCCACCTAACATTACAATATAAGATTTACAGTTGATTTATAGTAAGGTGTGTTCATAATAACATCAGGACCAAACTTTAGAATAAATTGAGAATGACAAACAATAAATGAATAAGTCAACATAGATGGGGAAATACAGTCTTATCTCAGCGATTTCATTTAGTGGGAAAATGTTTTAGAATATATATATAATACAGCTTTTGTGGTTTTACTCTTCTGATTAGTTTTGAAGATTTTAGAGGAGATATTTCTTCACTCTAGCTTTGTGTGTAAGAATTACATAACAACAAAGCTCATCATTTTGTTTTGCCAGATCTGACTAAATGTTATATTGTCTCCAAATATAAAAGCAGGAAATATTAAGATTTTTTTTATCCATTTGTGAATATCAAGCCAAAATGTGTGTATTACAGTACATGAGAATGATATATGGTCTGTACTTTTAATCTCATTTTTTCAAAATGTAGAGTGAATGAATGTAGTTATAAATAAAGTCTAGCTGCAAGATTTTTTTTTTTTTTTTTGTAGGTGGTTCCAAGGATTCAACTGGGAAGGTTTGAGATGTCACAAGCTGCTGTCTCCACTGAGGAGACAGGTGAGATTTATAAGCACAGACAGCTAGTTGAGTTTAAGAAATTGTGATCTTTTATGTGGAAAATAGGGAGAATGTTGTGTACATGTGACAGTAATATGGAATCTGCCATGGATTCGTTTTTCATAATGACAATTTAAAAAGAACATTCTTCACCAATTTGAAAAGGAATATAATGACTGGGTGATCATTTGTTGATGTAAAAAGCAAGAGCGAGTACAAAAAATATCCCCTTTTTTTATTAAGAGTTACTTTATATTGGGTGGTGCTATAGATGGGCTGGCCAAAATACAAATTCTTTGTGTGATCTCAAAGTTACATTGCTTTTGAACATTTTTCTTTATCATAGTCCACAACTTCTTGATGGGGTTTAGGTCAGGATTTTGGGGAGACCAATCTAAAACCTTAATTCTAGCCTGATTTAGTCATTTCTGTATCACTTTTGATGTGTGTTTGGGGTCATTGTCTTGTTGGAACACGCACTTGCCTCCAAGATCCAACCTTCTGACGATTTTAGCTTTTCCTGAAGAATGTGGAGGTAATCCTCTTTCTTCATTATTCCATTTACTTTATGTAAAGCACCAGTTCCACTGGCAGCAAAACAGCCCCAGAACATAATACTACCACCACCATGCTGGACAGTCGGTTAGGTGTTCTTGGGGTTAAGAGCCTCACCGTCACTCTTCCAAATATATTTCTGGTCATTGTGGCTAAATAACTCTGTTTTATTTCATATGACCCAAGAAATTCCCCTAGAGGGCCTTTTCTTTGTCCACGTGATCAGTAGCAAATATGAGTCAAGCCTTAAGATGTTGTTTTTGGAGAAAGGCCTTGTTGCATGATAGTCTTTCAGCTTATGGTGATGTAAAACTCCTGTGGATACTGACAGCTGTATTCTAGCAACTTCTAATTCATTGCAGACCCGCTTTTTGGTGATTCTTGGTTGATTCTTAACCATCCTGACCAACTGTCTCTCAGCAGCAGGTGATAGTTTGTGTTTTCAACCGTACCATGCTCTTTATACTCATGAACAATTTTTTGTACAACTGATTTTGGGATCTGTAGCTGCTTTGAAATGGCTCCAAGTGACTTTTCTGACTTGTTCAAGTCACTAATCTGTTTTTTCAGATCTTTGCTGAGCTCCTAAGACTTCCCCATTGTAGTGTTTATGGCTGATGCTAATGAGTGTGTGGAATGGTCACTATTTTTTTTGGCTCAGAGGAGTCACCAGCTGTAGTCAATTGTAATCATTCATGTGAAGTTAGGGTTAGGGTTGGAGTTAGCCCTATTTTACTGTAAAACTGTGAATCTATGTGTAACATCTTAGCTGTTTGGTTGTAGAAAAGCATTTAGGCTGGCTACAATCACAGTGACACGTTCAAATATTTTAAATAATTATTGAAGTTACTGTTCCGCTGTTAGATTAAGGCAAAAAAAAAGGAAGCCGACTTTCTAAAGTACAGGAAATGTTAAGTTGCACTTCATTAATATCTGAAAAAGAAAAGTGTTCAATGGCTGCAGAAGTTGTTTCTTTCTTTTACTTTAAGAGATTGCCCAGGAGAATCAAAACCATACAAGTGAAATAATAGAAAATCCAGTAATAATTAACAAATATTTCTATTGTTTCTGCAGCTGAAGGGGCCGATGGATCACAGTCACTTCGACATATTTCCTCCAGACACAGAGGAACCTCCTGATGAGCTGTCTGGCTGGGATAAAGACTTCTGAGGACTCTGATAACAAAGACTTAAGCATCAACTGTGGATGAAACTTGAGGCTGAACAGATATCTTTTTGTACTGAAAGTATTGTTCATTGCTGCCAGACTTTTTGCATAACCTCTTTTTATAAAAACAAATAAGCATCATTACATTCAGATAAATAACACAGAGGTATACTGTCGGCCTGTATCATGGCCTCCTTCTAGATACAATTACATACATAGAAGCCACACAGTGTTCAATCGGCTCGGCACTGAGCAACATGAGACATGACAACATTAAAAGGGCAGTTCATGCTCAACAACCATCTAATGTGGCCGAATCAAAACTATTCTGCAGAGAAGAGTGGGCCAAAAGTCCTCCAGGAGAATGTAAAAAGCTTATCACAAGCTGTAACAAACTTTTACTTGTTGTTGCTGCCAAGGGTGGAAAACCAGGTGTAGGTGGGCAATTGCTTTTTCACAGGGGGACTTAGGTTTTCAGTAAATCTTCAGAAAATGTATGTATTTATTTCATTTACAATTTGCATTTTGTGTTTTGTGGGTTATATCTAATGTTAAACACAAATATTAGTTTGATGATCTGGAACATTTAAGTGTGAGAAATATGCAAAAACAGAAGATATCAGGAAGGGGACAAATGCTTTTTCACAGCACTGTATCACAGATCCTGAAATACACAGCTACTATGACAATTGTTTGCCAAGTGGTATTGTGGCTCAAATTCTTTTTAACCCTAACTGCTGATATGACAATCAAGGGATCAGAACTTCCATTGCACAATAGTTTATTCTGGACCTGCTTTATTAAAGGGCAATTAAAAACTGGACCAGGTTTTAATCCTAATAACGGCTTCAATAGAGACTTATCTACTTTAATCTGAATATCATTCTTTGAACCTAGGAGCTTCAGAAGAAAGCAACTGAACTTCTCTTTTAGGTTCTTGAAGATGTTTACTTCTCATCCAAGAGGTTTCTTTGGTTTAACTATCAGATGGCGAGTTTCACATGTTCATAGTCACTCCAGCTCACATGGCTAATGCAGAAAAACCTCCTCTGTTTAGAGATAGCTGTTCCAGTTTGACATAGATGGCTTCCTTCATCCCTCCAGCTATGGGAGCTGGAGTGACTATAAACACCTGAAACTTCCTACCAGTCAGTTAGAACTGAAGAAATGTTGTAACAATCATGTCTGTGTAGATTCTCAGTTATTGGGGTCATGGTAATCATGGGAATATCAGTTCAGAGCAAATGGACTTCTCTTTACGGTTTTAAAGATGCTTCACCTTTCATTAAAGAGGCCTCTTCAGTTCCACTGATGACTGATGAGGAGTTTCAGACGTTTATCCCTGTGTGCATTCGACAGTTATACCTCTATTTGAAAATGAATGGCAATATTGGTCAGTCCTTTCAACCATTCACCATCTAGAGGTACATACATTTTAAGTTTTGCATGTTTTGTTAAATTGGATCTTATCTTTTACTGACTGTAAAATATGACAGGCTGAATACCCAGAAATAAACGTACACATACAACTCATGTGTAAGGTTAATACAGCATGCCTGCTGGTTTATTAAGCAGAGTAACCGAATATTTAGAGCACAACGTCAAAAATCCTCCTTTGTAGCTCGTTCAGACGGTAAACTCACTAAATCTGGATTTTGGGAAAAAGGTGAAAATGTAAACAACTAAAAATGGGTTCAATGATAATACTATCTAATAAATTGGATTTTGATTTCTTCTTGTTTTCTGTCTGAAAACTCTCAAAATTCAGAGTTTAAAGCAGGTTACTTTTAAGAATCTGAAAATGAAAGACCATGGATGACAGTAGCCCATAAACACTAACCATCATCAAGGTAAATAACCTGTCCTGTTTAAAAAAACAAAACAAAACTCCCTATTAGTGCAAAACAGGCCTCCACTGAGTGTTTCTTATTAAAATGATTGAATTTTAATTAATTCGGTTAATTAATTAATTAATTGATTGAGCCGGTCGGGCTATAGTGTGAGTACAGATGTAGACTTCAAAGGAGCAGTGTCTGTACCATGTTACCAAGGAGCAACATTTGAGAAATGTCTGGCTGCGTTTCAGCTTTTTATGTCATGCAGTAGTAGGAGGATTTGTTTGGGGTGTGCAGAGTTCTGGAAGTTGAAATGCCATTCATTTTCCTATAGTCCAAACTGTCTATTAGGTCACAGACCACTGAAGCTCATGAATGCAACATGAAACTCTGTCAACTGAATCATCAGTAACTGGATGAACAACCTTTTCAGAAAATATCTGTTTTCTTCAACAAGTCAAAAGCAATATTCTGTGGACAAAAAACTGAAAGACAGCAGTGAACCACAATTTAAAATTTCATTGACACATCTGAGCACAGATTTCTAATTGTGCTACACACGTGGACAAAATTGTTGGTACCCTTCAGTTAATGAAAGAAAAACCCACAATGGTCACAGAAGTAATTTGAATCTGACAAAAGTAATATTCTATGAAAATTAACCAATGAAAATCAGACATTGCTTTTGAACCGTGGTTTAACAGAATTTTTTTTTTTTTTTTTTTTAAATCATGAAACAAGTCTGGACAAAAATGATGGTACCCTTAACTTTTTTGTTGCACAACCTTTTGAGGCAATCACTGCAATCAAACAATTTCTGTAACTGTCAGAGCCTCCTCCATGTTTCACAGTAGGGACAGTGTTCTTTTCTTCATATGCTTCATTTCTGCGTCTGTGAACATAGAGCTGATGTGCCTTGCCAAAAAGTTCCAGTTTTGTCTGGTCTGTCCATAGGACATTCTCCCAGAAGCTTTGTGGCTTGTCAGCATGCAGTTTGGCAAATTCCAGTCTGGCTTTTTTAGGATTTGTTTTCAACAATGATGTCCTCCTTGGTCGTCTCTCATGAAGTCCACTTTGGCTCAAACAACGACGGATGGTGTGATCTGACACTGATGTACCTTGACCTTGGAGTTCACCTTTAATGTCTTTAGAGGTTCTGGGCTCTTTTGTTACCATTCATATTATCCATCTTTTCCATTTATCATCAATTTTCCTCCTGAGGCCACATCCAGGGAGGTTGGTTACAGTCCCATGGATCTTATATTTCTGAATAATATGTGCAACTGTAGTCACAGGAACATCAAGCTGCTTGGAGATGGTCTTACAGCCTTTACCTTTAACATGCTGGTCTATAATTTTCTTTCTAATCTCCTGAGACAACTCTCTCCTTCGCTTCCTCTGGTCCATGTTTAGTGTGGTACACACCATGTCACCAAACAGCACAGTGACTACTGTAACCCTATAAATAGGCCGACTGATTACAAGTTTGTAGACACCTGTGATGCTAATTAGAGGACACACCTTGATTGAACATGTCCCTATGCTCACATTATTTTCAGTCTTTTCTAGGCGTACCATCATTTTTGTCCAGGCCTGTTTCATGAGTTTATTTTTTAAAATAATTCTGTTAAACCATGGTTCAAAAGCAATGTCTGATTTTCATTGGATAATTTTCATAGAATTTTTATTTATTATTACTTTTGTCAGATTCAAATTATTTCTGTGACCATTGTGGGTTTTTCTTTCATTAACCGAGGGGTACCAACAATTTTGTCCATGTGTGTATATACACCAACGTTTTTTTTAATGAAAAAAAGCAAACCATTCTCTTTTAAAAAGCATGAAAATCAACTAAAATCAGTTTACTTTTGGATTGTGCATCAAAAATGGGTAATTGGGAATCCATGATGGGGTATATACAGGATTTCTCTCTGCATATGAGAGTACCTCATGTGAAATACTCTCCAGAGATAGTACAAGTGAAAAATGTCACGCAGTGCAACAATGTGGTCGTAATTGTGTTTCATACATAGCAAACCTAAGAACTATTCATCTTGTGGGGTGGGGTTTTGTATATTCTTTTTCTTCAGAATTCAAACATGTATGGTTAAATTACTAGAGTGAACAAGTAGGTGATCTACTGTGCTTGAGTTGCTGCAAGCAGTGTAAGGGTGGGTGGAGATGGCGGCAGTGTTTCATTGATTTACATAATCTGGAGGACGCAACTGTGTAGAGTCACATCTTAGGCATTTTAAGGCATAAGGGTCAATTCCAGAATTGGAGGACATGTTAAGACCCACCCATGAAATTTCAAATAATCCATGTACAAAATACTAAAACATGCAGTTATTGTGTAAATTTACTTTTCCTGAGACCAAATCTTAAAAAAAAACTAGGAGACAAGAATGTTTGAAAACATTTTTTAAAATACCAAATAAGTCTGGAGTTCCCCTAAAATACCATTTTTCTCATGTCCCACCCACCTGATGGCCAAATTAAATTGCAACTATAACAGTTGAAATAACATTTAAATTTACTTTTTTTCTGGTATTATTTTTTTCATTGATGTCTGTTGTATTTGTGGGAACATTTTTTTAATCAAGATAATATTTTAAGTAACAATTATTATGCATGGCACGTGTGTCCCACAACAACCCTGTTAGCATAACCTTTTTAGCTGCTAGAAGAAGAAAACAGTGAATCACATGATAGGTTGGAATTAACATCAAACAGTTTTCCAAAAGAATGGGTAGAACAAAGCCATTTCCTCTTTTCTATTTTTCATATTTTCATAATATTGTCAGCCTTGATTGAATGTCTCACTCTACCTCATGCAACCCTGTTATACATATTATCAGGATAAGACAAATCATTTACTTTCTGCTTTACATTTTTCCATCAGTAAGTTTGTCCTCTTTGTCAGCAGTAACAGCTAGCTAAATATTTAGCTTCTACTCCTTAGAAAACGCTAACATTAGCATGGATTAGCAACGCTGTTACTGTTATTAGAGTAGTATTATCAAACAACAAATAAAACGTCATAAAAATGGTACCATTGATGTATAATGTGAACCAATCAAGCTTTGGATAGTTTATTACCTATTATTGATGAATGTGTAGCCGAAAATTGTAAAAGAGGAGGTTGATTTTTCAAAAATTTTGAATTATTAGGAAAGTCATGTTGATTAAGACTTGAGGTATGCATTTAAGAGTTAGTTTTACGACAGCAATGGAGCTCTATGACATCAATGAATAAGCTGAACCAGGATTTGGAGAAGTAAATAAAACAACTGGATCAATACATTACTGGTCTTAGTCTTTTCATGGAATTTGTTGATAAAAAAAAATCCAGAAAATCATCACAATTATCGATTAAAGAAGTTATGATCAGCAGTTCATACAATGTGTGGAAACAGGAGGTAAAGATATCTTACATCTTGTTCTTCCTTGAAAACAAACAATCAGTCATTTGCCTCTATAAAATAATGCTTTAACATTCTTTGCAGTTATGTTAGATGATTCTTAGTTATGTTACCATGGTTCAGCGAGCTGTAGTACATCAACAACTGATGAAATTAAAAGTACACTGATTAGAATGATCAAAGACTCAATATTATCTATATTAAACAGCTCTTTAAAATAAAAAAATTGAAAAAGTAATACAACATCAGATCATACACAATAAAAAAAAATCAGTGGACAACTACAATTTCCACTGAAGTAGATTCTGCCGTTAACCACCCATTCATGGACATCAGGAGAAATGAAATTGATTTTTTTCCTCAGTGGGTCCTGGTGCTATTCTTCAAAAAGAGGGGGAGGAGAGAGTTTAAGCTGGAAACTCTCTGTTCCTGATAGGGCTGTGCTTAGAGAGCCTGTTTTCTCATAGCTGTGGCCATGGGAGAGTTCTGAAAGGATAGACAACTGGAAGACAGAGAAATGAAAGTGGTCACACACTGACTTTTCAATTCACTCAACAATTGCAAAGACACATAATTTCAACACAGTTACTTAAAAAAGGTGATTCCCTCATCCATTATGCACATTACTTCTTTTTCAAAACCTTCAAAAAGTACCACAAGACTGTAGTAACTTTTTTTTTTCAAAATTGGGGAGCTTTTTTCAAATATTTTTGTTTCCATTAATCTTTTCAAAAAAAAAAAAAAAAAAAAACTCTGAATCTCTGTGCAGAGTTCATCCTGTTCCTCGTTCATCTGCGGAGGTTCTGGGTCTTCCTGGTTCAGAATGGTGCTGAGTTCATTCTGTTCCTCTTTAATCTGTTAAATCGTTTCCAGATTTAACCAGACAGTCTGGATGTATCAACACAGCCAGAATTCAGGAAAACCGTTGCTGCGTCTTCTCGAGTTCAGTTCAAGGTTTACGTGTTCCTTATTTGGGACCAAAAGCTGAGTTCTGTTAAATATTTTGACTGAATTTCGCTAATTTGTATGTTTCAAACCTGAGAATTTTTCTATTTTCATCCTCAAAAAATATCTTAACATGGAAGAAGATTCAATACTTCCAGAAATAAAACAGCCATGAAGGGCACAGAATAGTTTCCATCAGATCAGAATGATTGTATGAACATATACAAGGAGTCAAGAGTAACCAGTACAGGTGTTGGTCACTACAAAATCAAAAGATTGAAATTCACAATTTAAGTATATTTAGTGATGAAAGTTCTACCTTTATACTGTAAATATTTCTAGAGTTCCAGGTCCTTGAAGTACATAGAAGTTGGTCCAGATTTATCACTTTTTAATGGACTTTTTCAATCATATCTGAGCCTCAGAACTTCATCAGTACAGCAGACAGACACATGACATTTTAGGAAGTTCTAAATAGAAAACGTTTTGTGCATATCAAGAAGGTTATAGGCCTCCTTCTGCAGGCTATGAGGCTGCAAAACTGGGGAACTAGCTTTCCTGGTCTAATAGCATACATTCTTCTGTGTATGGTCCTGTGAGCAGCTGGGAATGAAATGGTGGGCTGTCTCTAGGTACAGTATATTGCTTGATGCATCTTTGTTCCAGCTTCTATATGCCAAATCGCCTAAAGACCACAAAAACACACATGGGTCACTTTGTGTGCCTCGGTAATCACATGAGTAAGCAGAAAACAGCACCCTCCATTACTACTGGTTAGTGTCCAAGCACTGCAAAACTAAATGTTTTCAGGTTATAATGTGAGATATTTAGATTAATACCCTGGATGGTCCTTGGTATAAAGAACGTATCTGATCCCAGGACTGCTCCTGCTGAAGGTCCAACGTTGCCTCAACAAACACCTGGTGCACAACAAACAACCACAAGCCACGTAGTCAAGGCATTAAAATTAAGCTTTCATTTGTAACATTGCATACAAAGTACAAAAGGGCATCTAATTAAGTATAAGAGAAAGCATCACTGTATTGAATATTAATTTAATTATGCTCATATTTAGTTGATCAGATTCATGTTGGACTTACAACAGCCAGATTAGAACGTTTATATCAAAGTTTATGTACTGCAGCTTCATCTTTCAGACAACCGTGTCCTATTTTCACAAAAACCATGTAAGATTTTTTTTTATTTGACTGGTAGAAATAATAGAATTGGAAATTATTTATAGTATTTCTCTTGATTTCCAAAATGATTACTTTCTAGAATTATGACCCAAGTTTTGTTAAACTGGGAATTATAAAAGTAATGTAAAAATGTTGAGGAGAAATTGCTGGAGAGAAGTACTATACTGCAGCATATTAATCACCTGCAGAGCCAAGGAAGGTGGGTCACCAGCTGTCTTGAATGTGAAGCCACAGTGCCATGAAAATATATTTGCCCCCATACAGAAATCTTTTGTTTTTGCCTATTTGTCACACTTAAATGTTCCAGATCATCAAACTAATATTTATTGAATATTTGACAGAGATAACCCACAAAACACAAAATGCAGTTTTTAAATAATGATTTATTTTAAAAAAATATTGAAAATCTATATTTGTCTGTGAAAAAGTAATTTCCTCCTGAACCTAATAACTGGTTTTCCACCCTTGGCAGAAACAACTGCAGTTAAATGTTTAAGATGGCCTGTGATCAGTCTTTTACATTGTCATGAAGGAATTCTGGCCCATTCTTCTCTGCAGAATAGTTTTAATTCAGCGACATTAGATGGTTTTTGGGCATGAACTGTCCTTTTAAGGTCTTGCCACAGCATCTCAGTTGGATTCAAGTCCAGACTTTAACACAGCCACTCCAAAAACTTCATTTTGTTCTTTTTGAGCCACTCAGAGTGGACTTGCTTATGTGCTCTGGGTCATCATCAGTCCATCAGTTATGACAAGTTGTCCAGGTCCTGTGGAAGAAAAGCATCCATTTTCTCCCAGTTTCTTCATTATTGTAGAATCATGTAGTCAGACCTTAACTGAGGCCAGTGAGGTCTGCAGTTCTTTTGATATACGTCTGGGTTCTTTTGTGACCTCCTGGACTAGATATCAACATGCTCTTGGACAAATGTTGGTCATTGGTCCATTCCTAGGAAGGTTCACCACTGTTCCATGTTTTCTCCATTTGTGGATAATGTTTGTCACTGTGGTTCTCTGGAGTTCCAGAGCCTTAGCAATGGCTTTGAAACCCTTTCCAGACTGATAAATGTTAATGACTTTGTTTTGCATCTGTTCTTGAATCTCTTTAGAACGTGGCATCATGTGCTGTTTTTTGAGACCCTTTAGTTACTTCACAATGCCAAACAGGTTCTATTTAAGTGATGTTTAGATTCAACAAGCCTGGCAGGAATCATATATGAGTGTGGCTGGTGTCACTGAAACCAACTGGTAGATTGGTAGCTAAAGGGGCAATTACTTTTTCACATAGGGAAAGACAGGCTGGGCACCATTTTTCCTTCAATAATTTCAATCATCATCTAAAAACTGCATTTTGTGTTTTCTTGGGTTTCTTTGTCTTACACTAAAATTAGTTTGATGATCTGAAACATTAACATGGGACAAATATGCATAAATAGAAGATTTCTGTAGGGAGGCTGATACTTTTCACAGCAGTGTATTTGTTGATGGCCTCCTGGGATCTGATAAAACCTTACCTTCTTCCTGTTAGCCACTGCTCCTCCGTCATGATGCACTGATGTAACATGCGTCTGAGGCACAGAGAAAAGGTTGTGTCAGGATTGCTAGATACTGTAAGACGTTCTTAAGGTTTAGATTGAAAGTAGTATTATGACAGTAACTAAATCCAGTTAGCATGAACTTAAGCTGCCACCACACAAGTAACATCAGATCTTCTACAGTTGCTGTGACCTGAAATATTTTTGTGTAATCACAGATATTGGGAGCACAATCTTGCCAATATGCAAATGTCAGAGGTTTGTCTTTTCATTCAGTAACAATAATCCCAGAATACATAACATTTACCACACAGTTTGGACTGTGCTGATGGATACAATCTGTACATTTGAAAATAATTAATTCTAAAAGTTTGATCATAGCTAAAACAGCGCATATTAATACTGGTGATATACAAAGAAAAATGGCATTTTGTTGTTATTGATTGTTGATATTTTCCGAATAAAAAACAAACAAAAAAAAGCTGGTATATCCCGTAAAAATAATAAGTAAATCCTTACATTTATCACACCATGAAATCCATAAAATTAGAATAAGTGGTTGTAGATTGGGTGTCAATGATTCAAAGCACCTTAAGGAGTGACAGGTAGACTCCGTGGTATTTAAATCTCTGACAGGTAAGACCTGGAGAGGTGCACGGTTTCATCATGCCAAAATCTAAAGAGCGCTGTAAGGCCTTTTGGGAAGAAATTGTAGATACTTGTGAGTCTAGCAATGGATTTTAAAAGATCCTCAGATAATCTGAAATAAATTTTTCCACCTCAAGGAATATAGTCTTAAAGGGTTCGGTTTGTTAAAGGAGTTTTTTGGTTCCTTCCCACTGTCACTGACTGTTTGCTCATAAGGAATCAAAAGGCAGCTTTTGATTGTTGGGTTCTCTGTTCTTTGTTTAAAATCCAGAAGGCCTTCACATTTCTATGTGAAGCGGTAGGAGATGACATATGTTGTGAACTGACACTATATACATAAAAGTGAATTGAATTGAACTGAATCCACATCTGCCTCCTGATGAGTATTTCCTATCTGTTGGACAGTTATTTGGAGAGGATCTTACTATTGTGAGAATTCTTCTGTCATCAGTAATGGAGGACTTTCTTGCCAGTGCCTCTTTGAATATTGTGCTCACTTTTGTGCTCTTCTTAAGCATGTTCTAAACATTTGATTTTGGCAACACTAAGGTCTTACAACTGGGGAATCACCAACACATGTGAACCCAAATGTTCACTGTAATGTAATCAACAGTCCAAGGGTTGGAAGTGTGATTTTAACAGTCTGTTTAAACTGCTCAATGATTGTAATAAATCTGTTTTTATCTCTGGGCCTGTCCCCTCCTTCTGTCTTGGCACAAAACATTTGAGCAGCTGCTCAGTCTTGTATTATGGCTTTAAAATCCCAGTAATCTTAAGGAACAGGACTGTCAACCGAAGGCCAACTGCTGCCCTTTTTAACTGCATTTTAGACATTAAACCACTGATGGCAAAGGACTTTTTTTCAGCTCAACCAGGACAAAACTGAGGTCCTGGTCATTAGTTGTGAAGCTCAGAGAGAGAAGCTTAATTCACAACTCTCAGCTCTGGCATTAAAACCATGTGAACAAGTTAAAAACCTTAGAGTCATCTTAGACTCAGCAATCAGTTTTGAGTCCCACATTAAAAATATCACCAAGATTGCTTTTTATCACCTAAAAAATATTGCTAGACTGTGACCAGTCCTCTCTAAAACGAATGTAAAGATTGTAATACATGCTTTTACAACATGCAGGATTGACTACTGTGATGCTCTCCTATCTGGTCTCCGTAAGAAGACAGTAATTCCACTCCAACTATTTCTGTGATCTGTAAAGCACATTGTGTGACATTTTATTTGTATGAAAAGTGCTACATAAATGAAGTCTGTTTGATTGATTGATTGATTGATTGATTAGATAAGTGCTGTAATTTTTCTTTCAACAAGCCTAAATATATACAAATACCCTTTCATAAAATCAAACACGTACACAGTAATCACATGTGAATTACTTGAAAATATGTCGTCATCCCAAAAATGACAGGGGCACCATAATCAGCCTAGTTAGAAAACAGCCTACAGATGCTTTCACAGTGAACAGAAAAAGACAAACAGTGACTTTTATCTTCTTTAGACTCCAGGGAGCTGCAGTCATTTTACAGTTTGTTCCACCTAGTTAGGAAGCACACTTGTAACTAGCCTGTAACTTCTGTAACTCCTATTTATTTAACAGCAACATATTCCAACTAGTAGTGCCACAGTACAAGAGCAAACACACACCTGTGCAAGAGATGCGCTTCGACTTCTCTTTGGTTCAGTGGAAATTCCACTCCTTCCTCCATGGCTAGAGGAACACTTGTAGCACCTCCACCGCTGCTGGACCTCTGCAGCAGATCCCCACCCACAGTTCTTCTGCTGCAGGCACTGAAAGTGGTACAGGTGGCCACAGCTGACAAGACACAAACAAACATATTATTACCTGTATATACACTAGTAGGCCTAGTTACTACTACTACTCTTTAGATTTTTGACACTGTCCTGGAAATTAATTACAGGTTTAAAGATTAGGAGTTTTATGTAGACTTCATTCCTCCTCCTTATGGCCCTGCCATACTATTACACAGTTCAAAAAATAAAGGTACAAAAAACAAAAACAAGCTATTTGGCACCGAATATTGCTAAGAAGTCAGTCAGCATCTTCAGTGTCATTTTACCTGAACACAATGATCTCCTCTGCTGAATCTTGCCTCCTTTTGTAGTGCTGGAGGCAGATGTTACAGTAGTCTTGACGTGGGTGGAGTCCCCTTGTGACAGCAGCACGTAGGTGAGCCAGGGACCAGTGGAGGTCGTGGTTCAACAGACTGGTGGTTGTTTCAAGTAATGTCTAAAATAGAGTTCTTTTTCCTTAGTTTTTTTGTAAATATATTCACATATTCAATACAATACAATACAATACAATACAATACAATGACTTTATTAATCCCTGAAGGGAAATTCAATTGTCTGGTCTCATCTGTTTACTTTTGAATTAAATAGTCTGATTGCTGATGGCAAGAAAGATTTTCTGAATCTTTCTATCCTGCAGCGCAGGGAAAGGAGCCGTCCACCGATGTTTTAGTTGTTCACTGAGGCAGATTTGAAGTGGATGATCCAGCTTTGTCAAAATGACGTCCATCTTTCTAAGTGCCTGTCTCTCCATCTCATCCTCCAATGTGTTCAAAATTAGTTTGTATAGTTAGATTTGTACATATGACCAGTGCATTATTCAGTGATCAGAAATAAAGATCTGTTTTCCTGCTGTGCAATATAAACAAACAAAAACACTGAAAAACGTAAGGAGCTTAAAGATGTAGTCGTTATTTAGGATTTGTTTATTAACTAAATGTATTTGTAAGTGAGAAGAGAAGTTTCAGCCATGTGATTTAACACACACATGCACACACCACACACACGCACACGCACACGCACACGCACACGCACACGCACACACACACGCACACACACACACACACACACACACACACACACACAGCTTTACCTGTTCATAGTTAAAAGTGTCCAGCATCCCCAGAATGAGGCCCTGAATCTCTGCCAACTTCCCTCTGCCATAGACAGGGTCCTGGTAGAGACAAGCCAGCAGATAGGATCACGTGTCATGACTGCATCACTTACAGTAAAGATTTAAACACTGTACATTGATTAAAGATATTTATTACATATTCTACAAGACAGGCTTCACTTGAAAGTTATGTACCCCACATGCATTACCTAAATGTTTTTCATTTAATGTATGATGGTCTTCTCTATTGTTATTTATTTAGTATGCACTGTATACTGTACTGGGATGTGCACAGCTGTCTGCCACGGTGTCATTTTTTGTCACTAAAAGTCAGAACCTACTCAGAGACTTTAAAGGATATGGCAGGGGATTTTTTAGATTTTGATTCAATGATACACATCCAGTTAAAAAACTAAAACACAATGAATGTACTCTGACAACAAGCACTATCTGTATAACAATTTTCATACCAGTGAACTGGTCTCCATGTTTAAACACAGTATAAGGTCCTTCACTTAGACCATCTTTGGAGAGTAGCTCTTGAGAACTAGTTCTCTAGGTTTGTATGTACAGAAACTTTTGTATATTTAATGAAGGTAGATCCAGCTTTCACAGTTTTTAATTAATGTTATTTTCTTCAGCATTTTTGAGGCCTGCATGTCTTCATAAGTACAAGAGGCAGCCAAGGCTAGATTATAAATATGATATCAAAATGTTGGTAAATACAGGCTTCTTTTCATGTTATTTAGCAAAGTGTACTCTTGTAGTTTTGTGGCAAATAGCAAGCACAGTTTTTTTTCTATCAATAAAGGTTGATGTATGGAATCTCCTTCGTATTTTCTAGACTGCAAAAGAACCTCGGATTTCCATTGATAACTCTGAAGCGTTTGCTTGTCTCTTCGAATTATCCTTCAGAGTACAGTTACATCCATCATTAACAAACTGAAGGAATATGGCACATGCATACATCTGCCCACAGTAGGCCTTCCTCAAACAGCAAGTGTTTGAACCTCAGATTTCCATTGATAACTCTGAAGCATTTGTTGTCTGTTTCTAAGAGGCGGATAGTAAAAGTACTGTCCACATTATCATTTCATTGCAGCTCTGGTTACTGCTCATTCCCTTTCCAAGCAAAGTCATGATACAGACATGCAGACTCAAGTCCAAAATTAAGAGAGTTCTGGTATTCACAGGTCATTTTATAGCCATGTTCCTGCAATTAAGTTGACTGAAAATCAACTAATTTTTTATTGTTAATCAGAGGTTTTTCTGACTGGTGTGTCAGTAATGATAGATTTTGTTGCATTGAATTCCTACTTTGGGTCCTTTATCTTCAATAAAATTATTTGTTTTTGATTGTTCTTAAGAGATGATACTTCTAAGAGTTTGCAATTATTGAGAGGTAGCACAATTTTGAATTATCTGATGTGTAGGTAACAGGGGTGTACTCTCACTTAGAGCTGTATAGTGTAGATGTGTTTAATGTAATAGTGACTATTTAGAGCACACAATGCATGTGAAGGGGCAACAAAGCTGAAGAAGAGGTCTGTGAAGTTTCTTTATATGTATTAAATCTAAACAACAGGAACGATGTGTTACCAATAATTAAAAAATCCCTTTAAAGCAGATTACAAAAGGATGTACAAAGCGAAACATACACACCTGCAATATTTGCTGAATTATGGCAGGCAAAGAAATAAAGCTGCTCATACAGGTGAGAACCTCCATCGTCAGCTCCTTTAGCACTAAGACATTAAAAAAAAACATGACTAATAGCATCTTAACAGTACTATCAGCATTACTACCACTGCCAAGATTAGATTCTCAACAGAACAAAGACTTGTCATGACTGCTTCATTGAGTGAAGTAAAACATAAACTTGCTCAGTACCTACTGATTCAGGCAATGACAACAGTGATTCAGTAGAGTACGTTCATTTATAAAATGTTTGCAGAGATGCCTTTGATCATGACCTAAATAAAAGATATATGTCATATCAGAGTTTTCTACTGCAGGACAGCGTAGATCTGCTGATACAAAATAGTGTCTTTAGCTTACATGGCAGACTGGAGCCAAAAACCTTACATCATCTTTGGTCACATGTGTATTAATATAAAGAATTCCATGTGTAAATGTTTACCGTCACAGGTGTGTTTGGCATTGTGGCCTTTCACTTGTTTCTGAGAAGCCATCATGGCATCCAGAAGTGGAAACCACAGAACCTGTAAAAAAAAGAAAGCAATGGTTAAGTTGTGATTAGAGTCCCTCATTACCAAACAAACACAGTCAATATTATGTTTTTATATATATTATCATATACCAGTCAGGTATAACATTATGACCACTGACAGGTGAAGTGAATAACACTGATCATATCTTCATCATGGCACCTGTTAGTGGGTTGGACATATTAGGCAGCAAGTGAACATTTTGTCCTCTAATTTAATGTGCTACAAGCAAGAAAAATGAGCAAGCATAAGGATTTGAGTAAGACTGACAAGGACCAAACTGTGATGGTTAGACAACTGGGTCAGAGCATCTCCACAACTGCAGCTCTTGTGGGGTGTTCCTGGTCTGCAGTGGTCAGTATCTATCAAAAGTGGTCCAAGGAAGGAACAGGTGAACCGACGACAGGGTCATCGGTGGCCAAGGCTCACTGATGCATGTGGGGAGGTAGGTCTGGCCCATGTGATCCGATCCAACACATGAGCTACTGTTGCTCAAATTGCTGAAGTGGTTCTGATAGTAAGGTGTCAGAATACACAGTGCATTGCAGTTTGTTGCGTATGGGGCTGCATGACCACAGACCAGTGACGGTGCCTATACTGACCCCTGTGCACTGCCAAAAGTACCAACAATTTACATGTGAGCATCAGAACTGGACCACAGAGCAATGGAAGGAGGTGGCCTGGTCTGAAGAATCACGTTTTCTTGAGTGAGTGAGTGTGCGTCGCTTACCTGAGGAACACATAATACCAGGATGCACTATGGGAAGATGTGATGCTTTGGGTGATGTTCTGCTGGGAAACCTTGAGTCCTACCATCCATGTGAATGTTACTTTGACACGCACCACCTACCTAAGCATTGATGCAGACTATGTGCACTGTTTCATGGAAACGGTATTCCCTGATCACTGTGGCCTCTTTCAACAGGATAATACGCTGTGCCACATAAAAAGCACAGTTTTTGAGGATCACAACGACCAGTTTCAGTTGTTGATTTGGCTTCCAAATTCCCCAGATCTCAATCCATTATCGCATCTGTGGGGCGTGCTGAACAAACAAGTCCGATACATGGAGGAACCACCTCGCAACTTACAGGACTTCAAGGATCTGCTGCTAACATCGTGGTGCCAGATACCACAGCACACCTTCAGGGGTCAAGTGGAGTCCATGTCTCAACAGGACAGGGCTGTTTTGGCAGCAAAAGGAGGAGCAACACAATATTAGGCAGGTGGTCATAATGTTATGCCTAATCGGTGTACATTCAATATACCTCTCTTTGTTGCTGGTCCAGGTTCTGGCAACTTTGATGACAGAAGACAATAATGTCGTTCAGTGAATCCTTTACTCTTGTTAGCGTTGATTCACTGTCTTCCTCGTCCTTATTCTGACCTCTATTTTCTCCTTCAACTCCTCCGTCACTCTCAGCAGTGAGGAGACATAGTTTTTGGTTCAGTGTCTTCAGAGGGAGTGTAAAAGATATTAGTGACAATAACACTACATGAAATTCCAGTCACATAAACAACATTTACTTCCTGTGTTTAAATATTTTAAGCAATTATTATTTTATATGAATTCACATTTCTTCTTCATAGTCAAATTTCTATTTCTATTTCTACTTAACAACTTAAAATAACACTCATATCCATACTGATATGTGTGTATATTGATGACAGGTATGTCACTCAGTACAACTCAGAGTTAAGGTATTTATGTTTAAAAAGGATAGACAAAAAATAACTAGTTTAAATCAGCGGTATCAAACATACGGCCCGCGGGCCAAAACCGGCCCGCCGGATGGTCCATTTCAGCCTGCGGGATGACTTTACAAAGTGTAAAAATTACAGAGAAGATTTGTAAAAACTGTAAATTTGTATAACTTTAAATTTTAAATAATTTTTAGACCTTGACAAGTTGATCATAAAGTAAAATACTAGATTGTTCAGTTCCAGATAGCTGTGACTAAATGTTTTGCGCCTTTGTAGACACTGTGATCTGTCAGTTGCAATGCATATGTAAATGATAAACTGAGGTATAATATTGTTGAAATTGAACTTATTTTTCTTAAGAAATTTCAAGATAAAATTGTAAAAAGATAATTAATTAAATGTGACCATTTCCAGAACGTACTTTTTTTAACTAAAAAGGAAAAAAGTTGAAATTGTTGTTATTTATAGGTTGTTACGCTCTGATTAAACTGGTGCAGCCCAGTGGAGATCAAATTGGGCTGGATGTGGCCCCTGGACTAAAGTGAGTTTGACACCCCTGGTTTAAATCAGTCTAATCAATGAACTAATTATGACTGAGTGTTTTGTAGTCACCTCTAACAAGACAGCAAACGCTCCTTGAACATCTCCTTTCTTTTGCAGTAGATAGGCTCTAGCATCATTGCAGTGGTACTTCTCTGTTATCTAAAGAGAAAAACAGGAAATGTTAAAAAGGCTCTCAAATGAACTGGCTTAATGCAGAGAGTCAGTCATGTCGGCTACAAATCATAAAAGCACTCCCAGCTATTTAACAATCTAGTGGCAAACTGCAGAGAGCAGAAAGTTTCTGCTGCCTGAAAACTCTATTAGGGACTGTGCTGTCTTGCCCATACTTAGTGTAAATCCCCTGAGTATGCCCTAGATCAGTGGTTCCCAACCTGGGGGCGCCAGAGACCTGAGGGGGGAGCATGAAGCTTTGTCTGCTCTGAGGCTGTGATGTTATAAAAACAGATTTTTACATTCTGGATAAAATCAGAGTAACAGACTCACTGTGTCATCACAAGTCTACCCATAAGGCACCACGCTGGGGGGGGGGCTCTGTCCGGGGTGCAGCTTATAGGGGGGGCTCCAAGTCAAACAGGTTGGGAACGACTGCCCTAGATCAGGGCCACTAGTCCAGCTCTCCATTTCTTGGGTTAAGTTCTATTGGCCCAAAGAGTTTAGCCCTAATGGGTTCTTCTCTAGCTACAATGTCAGATGGCATTATATCTATAAACATTACTGAATGATACAGCAGCAGGCCTCTAATCTGACATTTTTTCTGTTTTGATTTCTTGCATTTAGGGTTGAATGACTTGGCCAAAATATCTAAAGGGGATTTTTCTGATTAACAATAAAATTGTGATTTGCAATATAATCTTTTTTACAGTCAATCTTAAGTTCAATAATCACTATGTAATAGATTTATGACATGATCGAGTATTATCACATCAGATAACATCAAAAGCATGGCTATCACATGAAAGGACAGCATTCATTTCTAAAACCACTGACAGCATAGACTGGAGATATAGTGCATAATGTATATACTAAATTGCAGCCTTTGAGATTTGCTAATGATTTCAAATCGATTAACTGTTCTGCCATACTTGTGTCTCCTACCAAAGAGCACCTTCAATGTATTTATTTATATATTTATTATTTCCTTTTCTGAGGTCCCTCATCTGACAGTGGAAGACCAAGTGAGCTGATGAAGAGGCTACTAAAAGTAATTAATAGCAAACATTTGACATTTAGGTGTCACGGACCTCGTGGCCAAGACAGGTCAAATTTGGAGCAACATTTAGCCCCTTTCCCAGTAAACTAGTACAGAATGTTTAGTATTAACAGAATCATTGCAGTCACTAGATTCTCATTATATCTTGCTTCACTTGCTGAAAATTTGAGCCCATGATTCCCTTCAAAAGACAGCAATGTTAATGCCAGATAAGTCAAACTCAATTTCACAGGGTTTGAAGTAGACTAAGTAAAGGGGGAAGAAGAATAAATTCAATTTTAAAATCACAGTGATTATTGACTCTAATTTTGCCTTATTCAAACAAAGCAATTTCATTTTGAAGATATCAGCTTACCTTGTTTTTTTAGTGTAGTTGTATTTTGTTATGCCATAGCAAGTATTAAACCACAGTGGTGTACTTTTAAGTTTTGTCTTATACCTTGGGATTAATAAATAGTAACAACAGTACCTCAATAAACACGAAGAAAATAATGTTCTCTTAAGCATCTGGACAGACCTAAGCACATATCACAACATTCACATGTACAATTACTGGCTCAAATATTTGTACAAAAAATAGCAAAAGATGCATGAGAAACACGGATCAAAAGAGGAAGGAGGTTTAAAGAGAAGGTCTGTGTACTGGGCCGAGGACTATGTACTATACCCTTGAACAAGTATAACAGATATAATAGAATAAGTACTTGTATGGCTTCTTCCAGCCTGTAGTGCTGGGAGGTGTGGAGGAAGCTCAGAAGCTGGTGAGGAGCAAAACGGCACAGTAAGTCCAACAGCAGCTCATTGAGGTCGCGTTCCAGAGGTAGGAGGGACTCTGAATGAGGGCCTTCCCTGAATCACAGAGCAAATGGGAGACGAGAAGGAATAAAAGTAGGAGATAGACAGAGAGGACAGAAGGGAAATTCAAAAGAAATGAAGGAGTGAAGGAGTAAAATGCAAAATGCACACTATACCTTGGTTCCAAGAGGCAGCTGAGGAATTTGAAAAGTATCTGGTCATCCTAAAAGCAAAAAGATAAGACATCATTGTAAAAACACTTCCAATCCTTACACATAGGTTGTCTTGTGTACAAGATCATATATGGCTTGGCTATTCTGTTTTCACTCAGACAGTTTATCAACAATTGCTACATTTCACAAGAGGTTCAGCAAGAGGGGTGAGTATTATCCATGAAAGAAAGGCTTCTCTGTGTACAATAAAATGAAGGCTATCCCTATCACAGTCTTTCTGTACTGCATACTTTGCTGTCCTGTCTTATGATCATGCTATGGTCTTCTATGTACTTTGTATATGTTTTTTCTTGATTTGGCTCTATTGTTCTGTGTGCGTGACAGAATTGGAGTGAGTTATGAGCATATGTAAATCCTCCAGTGAGTTATGGAGCTACCTTGGGGTCTTCCCCAGCTGGACGAGCTCCAGAAAACTCCAGCATAAGTCTCCCGGGACGAATCCTATTCAGACGCCGGAAACCACCTCAGCAGGCTCCTTCTGAAGTATCCATCCGAACGTCTGAGCACCTCATCCTACGTCTAAGACTGAGCCCAGCCACCCTACAGAGTAAACTTAATTCACCTGCTTGTATCTCCAGTGTCATTCTTTCTGTCACTACTCAGATGTCATGACTACAGGTGAAAGTCGGAATATAGATTGTAAATAAAAAGCTTTAACTTCCAGCTCAGCTCTCTCTTCAACCAGATGGTCTGGTACATTTCCTGCACTATTGGTGATGTGATACTAATCCTTCTCCTTCCTAATTTTCCTTCTCAAGTTTCATTTTCCTGTCACTTGTGAACAAGATCCCAAGATAGTTACATGAATTGGCTCAGTTTTATTAATTAGTATTAATATAATGTTTGTTTTGTGTTTCTTTTGTAGCGAATTGTTTTTAAATATCTAAAAATGTATGTATAATAGCATTCTGTATGATCATTTTCACAAACATCAATATTTTCTTGCTTTTCATTTTTGCTTTACATGCTTACAACTGGCCTCAATAATCTAATCTAATTTAATAAAAGCAAACCATATCCTCTGTTTTATAAGACATGAGTAAAATGTGTAGTGAAATACTTCATACTGAATACACAGCTCAAATTTTTTGCATCCACTTAACTAAACAGAAAAAGAGGGCTTGGGCAGCAACTACGCAGGTTTTAATATTTTAAAGACTGGTTCTCTTCCTCAGTCAACAAATTACATTTCACGCTATTTGCAGTTGACGCTTCCTTTAGTTTTACTTCACAGTGTAAAGATTGTTGAAGTTGAAGTGAAAATGGTATTCAGTAGCTGAAGTGCAGAAAGTTTTTACTGTAATAGCTGACATTTTGACAGTCAGCACTACTGCTACCAGTAAAAGAAGATATATGAGGACGTTACTGTTTAGATTGACCTTACCTGTAGCTCAGAGATGATTTGCTGCACCTCATCCACAAAATGAAACAGCACAAGGTCTGCTGATTTGCTGGGGTCAAGGGTTATTAGCTCCTGTAAACATATGATAGAGAGGTAATCAAATGCATATAAAATCACTTACACACGTATGGTTAGTCCAAAAATGTCTAAGTTACTAAATATCGTTTAGAGTACAGTTAAATCCATCAACAACAAATTGAAGGAATATGGCACATGCAGAAATCTGGCCACAGCAGGCCTTCCTCAAACAGTGAGTGAATGAAAGAGACTAGTGATGGAGGCCACAAAGACACCTATGACTCCTCTGAAGGAGTTACAAGCTTCAGCAGGTGAGATTGGAAAGACTGTGAATACAGCAACTGTTGTCTGTTCTTCACCAGTCAAAGCTTTATAGGCAAGCGACAAAAAGAAAGCCATAGTTGAAAAAAACTTAAATTAAATCTCGGGTGGAGGTAGTCAGAAGGCAACCGGGAGACTCTAAAGTCTACAGGAGATTCTTTGGTCTGACAAGACCAAAATTGGGCTTTTTTTTCCAAAGGACTACACGCTATGCTTGGTGGATACCAAACAGTTTCTGGATATTTGTTTTCATGTTAAAATGAAAAAGTCTTTTGGGCAAATTCATGTTTTAAAAAAAAAAAAAAAAAAAAAAGCAAAAGTATGCTGACCATGATTCAATGTTGAAAAGCACTGAAAGGGGAAAATTTTCAAGAATGAGGATTACTTACTATAGACACTGTACCACTTGGTTGAAAATAAGGTCAACAAGTACAGCGGGAGATTGTATGACAGATACCATTCCTAAACTCAAATGAGAGAACAAGGACTAAAATTTTAAAAGATCATGCAAAGAAAGGCAGGGTTATTTTGGAAATGTGTGTCCACATTCAAAATATAATGTATGAAAAGCCAGGAGAAGAATTAGAGCCTAAGTGCACTATGGGTATGGCAAAGCATGATGGCATAGATGAATTTGTGTTTATTGATGGAATTCTAAATTTAAGTGCACCAAAGGAAACTAGACATACACTTAATGAAATCAGCCAAAAAACTATTCATACAACAAAAGTGTATGTTTCTGAAGGACCAAAGAAAGTATATCTTCTTTATTTTCAGGAGAAAATCAAAGTCTTGGAATAGTCCTTCCACACACCTAAGCAAAATCCTATAGTACACCTGTGTGGTACCAGCTTGTCATTGCAAAGCTAACACTATAACATTGTAACTGTGATCTCTAGTAAAGCTGCTATTGTGTGTCAAAACAAGTTTTTGTCTTCATATTGAACTGTATACATCTGGTTACATGATTTAAAACATTCTTTGTTATGGAACACTTAGAATAGTGTGCTTGTGCTATCATTCTACAATTGAAAAATTGATTCTACTTGTTTTGACATTTTGTTAACTGGAGCTGCAAAAAATGTTTCAGTTTGGGGTTACTGTACTGTCTCATGTATTCCCATTAGTATCTCGGTTCATCTTAGCCACATGCCTCCTGAATCCTCTATACGCTAACTATACAGGGTGGGCCATAAGTTTCCATACATAGGAAAATGTATAATGTATATTTTTTTATGTTTCAGATACCCTAGAAGATGCATTTGACGTTATCTTTGGGTGCACTTGAAAGCCATGGTGTATCAGGTGAAGATACGAGACATAAACCATCACAAGAAAGGTATCACCAATGCCATTACAAGCATAACTTCAACTGTGCTAACGCAAGTTTATCAACAGTGGAAAACGTGTATTAATATGTGTTTTCGAAACAATGGTAATCATATAGAGCACATTATATATACAAAAAGTTGTCCAACATAAAATGTTTATTTTTCCTATGTATGGAACTTATGGCCCTCCCTGTACATCCCATCTAGCCTGTTAGTACATTGCCCAGGAGGAGCTCCTACCTAGCGAGGATGAGCCACAGCAATTGAAAGATATCCATGTGTATGCCTGTCTGCACATGTACTGACCTGCATATGTTGCCGTGCTTTGTTCTTGACTGTTTGTTTCTCCTCAGGGCTGTAGCCGGGCATGGACAGCAGATTGTGGATATAGCTAAAGATCTCCCACTGACACACACACACACACACACACACACACACACACACACACACACACACACACACACACAAACACACACACACACACACACACACACACACACACATACTTAAGTGTTTCATCTGAATCTGCCAGATACATTATTCAAATAGCCTATATGCACACATTTATAGTAACTTGTATCAAGCAAAAAGCTTAATGAATTATAAATCTAATATACCTTTCTGAGGGGGTCTTGTAGGTAGCAATCAATTATCTTGTCATACAGATGTTTCTTCTCATAAAGAAATTCACAGATTTGGTAGCTGGAGGGCAAGGTGAGAAGACAATGACATGTAACTAAGACCACATAATGTAACAGAAATAATACTAATATAATAATAACTTTCAACTTATCCAATTTACTATTGTAACACACACTACCGGTCAAAAGTTTTACAACGCCCCAATTTTTCCAGTTTTTTAGTGAAGTTCAAGTAGTTCAAGTCCAATGAATAGCTTGAAATGGTACAAAGGTAAGTGGTGAACTGTCAGAGGTTAAAAAAAAAAAGGCAAGGTTATCCAAAACTGAAAATTAATGTACATCTCAGAATTATACAAAAAGGCCTTTTTCAGGGAACAAGAAATGGGTTAACAACTTAAAGCTCTTCTGCAGCAATGAGTGAACACATTTAACCCTTTGATGCATAACCTGGGTCAAAAGTGACCCAAATCCAATGGAAAATGGGTATCTCCTGATGTGGTCTACGCATCAAAGGGTTAAAGACTAGCTCATTAAGAAAGCAGTACATGTTGAAGCCAAACACATATAAAGTCAGTGAAGCCCAAAATGAGAATTAAAAGGACAATGTTGAATTTGCCCAAAAAAAGTATCTGATGCAAATTTATGTTGCATATCCATGCAAAAGTCGCTGGAAGCACTTTTGTATTGGCTGAAGCCACTGACTGCAGAACAAAGATGACACCACACTAACATACAGACAACTAATCTCTCCTAAACGGCTCCTACAACTTCTGCAAAACACCATCCAGGGAACATTACTTTATGAAAAAGTCGAAAGCTGTGAGCTCATAATCATAAAAAGCTCTAAAATATTGACATTTAAAAAAGGTGACTCAATACAGTGATTAGAGCCTTTGGTCAGTATACATACAACTTGGCCTTCTCTGCCAAAGTGAGCAGCCTTTCTTCATTAAACTGGACCACACCCCCGACTTGCAGCAGCTCCAGCAGAACCTAGAAACCAGACCAGTGACATGGCATAATGATATTTGGGCAGTTACACAATTTTGGTTCCCCAGGATGTGTGCTTCAGAACATTTGATTTAAAATGAATGAATGGATATTCTATCAAATGATCAAGTTTCAACTTTAACCTGAGGTGGTTTCAACATGGAAATGCCTATCTGGGAAATATGGAACTTCTAACACATAGTTCAGGGAATTCGAAGTAATTGGACAGATACACAGACACAGGAAAATCCTTTGTGGTTAATGACTGCTTTCAGGCATGCTGCATCATGATGCACACATCCTATTAGGTCTTTTAGTTTAAATCAGACTATGAAAAATGAAAATCAGTCTTGAAGAAAATATCTAATAGGTACGTGTTAATAATAATAAAATGAATTAAGAATCATCTGATGTCTTTTTACAATTTAGAAAATTGCCAAAAAAGAAGGAAAACTCCTGGAATGAGTAGGTGTGTCCAGACTTCTGACTTTCTGACTGGTGATGTGTAAATATATTTAAAGGGAGAGAAGGAGCAAGAGACAGACCAAGAGACAGAGAGAGAAAGAAAGAGAAAGAAATATCTGTACTTCAACCTGCTGCCTTTCAGTATGCCGGGAGTCATCATCTGGGCAACACAAGAACTCCAGAACCTGAGAAGACAGTGAACAAATCAGTTATAGAATTTACATCCCACTGACCATTGAAGGCCCTCTTGGAGACAACAGGATGTCTCCTATCCTCCAAATGAACTGATAATGGTCTGAGATGATCAATTCTGAGGATAACCACACCTCTGGAAAAGAGTAGATTGGATTCTTTACCATGACCTCCTGACCTTCCTCTCTTCCTAAAACCCAGAACTTATAAAGAATGATAAACTAAATGGTTTTAAATCCTAAAATTGAGAAACTATAACATCATCCCAACATCTGGACTCAATCTATGATACCAGGTCAACAGGACCAGTATTGAATAAGAGCACCTCTCATCTGATGTATCTGAGAAGGACACACACGAGACACAAACACCTCCTTCTCTCTGTCACTGCCATAAAAGACACAGAGACTTTCACTGTAAGCATATATATTTCTAAAGCCGTATGTTCTCAGTTGTTGAATGTATATACCAGTGTTCTTAGTTATATTAGAAGTATCCTGTCATGTATAATGAAATTCTCTAATTTAAATACATGCTTGCACGTTTTCTCTTTATCTGAGAAACCATATGAGATAAACATGCCATGTTTGATATCACTTTAATTACCTGTTCAGTGGGATTTAGTTTCTGGAATTATAATAGCTGTTTAACAATGGGGATTATATATCTCTATGTTTATGAAATTATTCAAGTAAATTCTAAAGGTATTTGTCTTTGTACACTCATGGACAGTGAAGCTCATTACACCCCTCTGGATGGACACATCCATGACTGGTGAGAAACTGATTTGAATTTGGCTCCAAAGCTTCCTGGGTAAAATTGAGTCACTGGAATGCAACACAAGTTTTTCATTGTTAACTTTTGAGGCTCTACTTTGACAAGGGCTCTTCTTTGTTAAGTACGGGGCTTGTCTTTGTTTTCTACATTAACTTTTGTGCTAAACTATAATATTTTTGGTGCATTCTTTTTTGTTCACATGGACTTTTTGATTGTTAGGTTTTACAGGGCAACAAAACAACTATTTTGTAACTATGAGCTTCGACTCATAACATTTTTACTTCTGCACAATTTCGCAATGCAACTATGCAGAAGTGCCATTCTGTCTCTGCGTTTCTGAACCAACTCATCCAGCAGATCTGCACTGCCACATTCTGGGGCGGCATTCAGTCGCTCTCTGCCTCCTCCTGATATTGTACACTGACTATGTAGCTTCTTTAAAGCCTATGCAAGATTCACTTTCTTTCAGTGAAATGGGTAAATTTAGAAATTACAGATGACTTTTCAGTTCCATAGTAATTCTAAATCTATTGCCACTCAACCAAATGATTCTAGTGATGCTTCATTTGAATACTTAACCTGCATCAATTAGTTCACTGTCCATCTGTTGTGCCACTGTCATCCTTTTTGCTTGTAGTAGTAGTTAATAAATCATCAGCGTTAGCATGTATTTCTATGTCTGTAAACTGGAGGTCAGTGAAATTAGAATGTATGACTTCTGATTATAAAATAATACAAGTGTTTTGATAAGTTATTAATATTCAATCTGAAATACTTTTAATCGATATCCAGATCATATCTGGTGGTGGCCCTGATTTCAAATGAGTGCAAAATTTTAATCATAAAGTGTCGTCTAAGCTAAAATGTTACACAAATAAATGACTAATTCATAATTAAAAAGCAGTCACTCCAGCAGGAACCAAAGCTTCCGGTGTGCCATGAAAAGCTGAGGTACATGAGGAGTTTAAAGACTTTATATTTGATGACTTGCCCTTGTGTGCCTATTCTAGATGTGCTGCCATTTGATCTGAGAGCAAGTATCAGGGTAATATGATCTGTAATGAAATTCTTGTAGTACTGGTTACCTGATCAAAGAGCTTCCTGTTCACAAAAAGTGTGTTGTCTGGTTTGGCCAACTGGCGAGCCAGAAAGGTGAAGAGTCCACCGACCTGGGAAGGAGTAAAGTCTGGGTTGTCCACCATAACCTGTGTAGAAATAAAAACATGATCAGAGCAACTAAAAAGATACAGATAAAATAAAAAATGTTAGTAGTTCAATTTAGCAATCCACAAAACCTTAAACAATCAGTAATTTCTGTCGAGAATAACATCTTCACATCTTTAACACTCCAGCTTTGTACTAGTGCCAGTCTGATTAGCTGTGACAATGAAACAGTGTGCAACAATGAAGAGAAAATTTCAGTTGGAAATGTCTTCGTAAGGTAACTTTGTTTCAGAAAAGGACAACATTTCTGAGCGTTCCATCATTCTCTGTGTTTACAGTGAGCAACGAGTTATTAACAACATTTGGTATTTCTGCAATAAATAATGTATGTTCTCTGAAAAAAATAAATTCTATTTTATTTATATAGCATCAATTCACATCATATGTCATCTCATAGCACTTGACATAGTAAGGTGAAAACCTTACAAATTTTAAACAAAGAACACAGAACCCAACAATCCAAAGGCATCCTATGAGCAAGTAGTCGGCAACAGTGGGAAGGAACTAATAAAAACCTCCACTGAGGACAGAAAATGCAGATTAGAAATGTGTAGCTCCAGCTCCAAAATAACAACCATAACAATATAGTAAAATAAATAAACCGAAATGAAAAACAAACTTACCTTAAGTAAGATGTCCACTATCCTCTGCTGGTACTCAAGGGCCTGCTTGTCATTCTTAAAGTCTTCAAATGTCTACAATGAAGTATGAACCAAATTTTATATGACAGAAGGAAACAATGGAGGTGCAAGGAGGCATTTCAATTCTTAAGAAAGGAAAATTAAACACAATTGGAAAATGGTCAGGTGAAATCTAACCAATTAAGACTAATACTTCAACCACTGGTACTGCCTTTCAACTCCCACTGTTTGATTGAGAGGCTGAATCTGGAAGATGGCGATACCGTGGACCCCACATCTGACTTTAATTGGATGACTCATGGCAGCCTACCGTGCATAGCTAATGCAGGAAATCAGTGACTACAATAAATGGTACAAGGGTAAGTATATAATAGTGAATATGGAACCCAATGCACCCAGCAGTGCTTTTATAGGACAAATAAAGTAAAGAACAAGTAAGCTGAAACCTCTACTGATGATCAAGGTTGTATTAAAATTGACCTGATAAAGATTAATAGCCTAATTCAAGATATTCAGTAAACACTAAGTACTCCAGGAGTAAAATGATATAAAGAAATCTTACCATGGCAAGGACATTGAGAAATTCCCGGGTATCAAAGTGGAGGAGTGTATGAATAAATGGGAAAACTTCCTCCTCTGAGGAGGAGTCAGCTGAATGGAGACGGATCAGGAATTCAAACACCTAATACACAATAACACACACATTAGTTTAATAATAGAACAAAAAGCTGACTTACAATGACTGCAACTTAATTTTTTCAAATGATAAAAGAATGGCGTTATCACTGATCACATATATGTATATACCTATAACAAGTAAAACGAAGTCACTTTGAAGAACCTTTCTAGAAGGTACTGCAAGAATATAAGTGGAGACGTATCCTCTCTCACTTGGTATTTGTGAAATAAACAGTATGTACATACCTGGTTCTTGACTTGAACTACAAGGTCTTCAGGGATGTCTCCTATTGGATATGCCCTTCCTGCAAGACAGCAGCTACATACACACATATATGCATTAATACACACACAGGAGTACACTGACAAACACCAACCCAACACTTAGAGTTGTATAAACAGTGTTTAGGATACTATAGACAGTACAATATACACCAACAATTCTACAAACCTTTGTGATTGATATTATTGGTAGGAATCATTTACCTAACAAGTTAAAACGGTGCAAAAACATTTGGACCCAATTTCATGACAAAGAATCCATTTTGGTCAATGACATACTGTTTAGTTGTCTTGGCTCCACAGGTACCAAGAGACCTGTACCACACCGCTTACATCACCTGTGTATAATAGTTGCAGAACCTCTTGCATTTCATTCCTGCACCCACGTTATAAGGCTAGAACACACACAGCCTGCACAAGACATTCATCTGAGAGGTAGCTCAAACCTCAGCGCTGAGTCGTCTAGAGTATTAGTGTGGAGCTCACTTTTCACACAAGTCTATATGATGTACATGAATGTGTGTACATCAGTCAGTTAACAGACGTAGGGCAGTATCTTTCTGGTGTGCTCTCACTTTCTCTGTCTCGCTTTCTCTCACTTGCTCTGAACGAGGGTAAACTAACGTAAATATAAATTTAATTGATAATGAAATGAAATCAAACACTCTCTTAGATCTCTACCAAGGAACGCAGCGGAGTTATGTGATGATCGGCGTACGTTTGTCCGACTGTTTGTCTGTCTATTCATCTATTCCCAAGATTACTCAAAAACGGACTAACGGATTTGGATGAAATTTTCAGGGAAGGTCAGAAATGACACAAAGACCAAGGGATTAGATTTTGCCAGTGATACGGCTTATAGTCTGGATCCACAGATTTGTTAAAGATTTCTGTATGATTGTGAGATAGTAGCACGGTGTCACTGTAATCATGACAACAAGTAAACACTACATCAGCTGCCTGCTGATGATCATATGATTGTGATCCTACTACAAATCGACTGCAGATTTATCGGGAGGTCATACGACTTAGCAGCCTTGGTGGAGTACTGCGCTGTCTGAGTGCTTTTCTTGCTGCTATTGATTATCAAAGGCAACTCAATGTAGAAAGAAGACAGGTGTGGTAGCAGTGCTGCAGCAGCATGCGAGATGCTCCAGTTCAGTGAGATATCCATAATAAATAGGTGGAGAAAGCTGTGTGGCAAGGAGCTCACACCTGTCACACATCACATTAAATGCTTAGCAGCTCTTTAACAGTGAAAATGTAATAGCACCCAAAAGCAGATACCAACCTTGTGACCATAATGTACACCAGCTGCAAGGACTAAGGACTTAGGAATACATTTGTATAAGTCTGTATGATTTACCTTATGTACACCAGCAGTTTATTTCCCATCACAACATCTTCATCTGACCGGGAGGAAAATTGCAGAATAAGATTTAAATATGCTCTTGAAATATGCTATACTATCAAGAAACGTAAAATATGGAAAATGTCCTTTCAAGGGGGGCTTACCAGTTAAGCTCCTCCCTTCCTTCAGTGTTGGGACAATGACTGCAAACAGTTTCTGAAAAATAAACACAAAATGTACAGCATAGGGTCTCATGACCACCAAGTGGCTTTGCTCTGCGGCCTGGAATGCAGGTTTAGGCTACTGTCTGTTTCAACCAACTCTCCCTAACCTTGACTTATTCAGAAGCAGATGAGTTTTCTGGGCAAAGGTCTAGTCCATCAATCAAGAATTCCTCTAGGAAAGTTGGAGAAACACTCGTAAGAGCTTCAGTAGAATGAAACCAAACTCCATTTTTTGGTTCTTGAAGATGTTTCATCTCTCACATTCTGAACTTTGAAGTACTGAAAAAGCCTTTCTGACGAGTGGTGAAACATCTTAAATAACCTAAAAGAGGAATCCAGTCGCCTTCTACTGACACTCTTACAAGTATCATACCCTGGATGACAGCGAATCTAAACAAATATTATCTGCATTCTCTGTGTATTTAACAATGTCAGTTCACCTGAGAGCGTTTTATCTGCTAATGGCATTGACAAAGGGAAACTTTCTTGTTCTCTTCTCAGCACACACTGGTACATGCAGATGCACAAAATGATAACAGCAAACCGTTGTTTATCTTTCTTGTGTGAACCAAAAATGTCATACAATATAAAGCAAAACATATTCCAAATCTAAGAACATAGATGTGCTATCTGTCATGCTGATTCTAAATCAGCTGTTGCAAGACACTTTGTGGACGGCAATATTTCATTAGGCATTATGTGGCATTGATATTCTTATTGTCATAGTGGCAATGTGGATCTAATTTTACTCCAATGTTAATGCATACATATTTTATACCTTAAAATGTTAAACCTTAGTGGCTTAAATGAAGCATTAGATGTGACATGTTGTTTCTGACCGTACTTTATTGTCTTTCATACCATGATCTTAGCTTCAGAGATGTTTCTAGAGGAAATTGAGTAATTTGACACTCATCTCAGCAAGGTAAGTCAAAAAGGTCCAATGGTTTGTTCTTTATTTACATATTTCCATAATGTCAAACTGAAACTAAACTGAATCACAAAAAATATGATTTTTACCAAACTAGATTAATTCAAATGTGATAAAAGTGATGATGATGAAACAACCTTTACCTCCATTGGAGTAATGTAGTCATTCATACCGCTGTTGAAAACGTAGATCATTGCATCATAGAGCTGGTTCTCCCAACACACTTGAACCACCTTCATACATACATGAACACACACAAATTCAGATACAAAAATGTAAAAATCAGTTTTTGAACTAAAATTGTTTTATGCTCGATTGTGAATTTCAACACAGAAATTCAAACATGATATCCGTTCTTAAACATAATTTTAGATAAAAGTGTACTTTTTCACTAAGCATTATTTACATTTGTAAAGTCAGAAGGAAATAACATTTGCATTGTTTTTGCTTTACAGAGTTCTTATTATAAACACACACACCTGTTGTATGTCCAGGCTGGTGACATCTAGATGCACAATGCACCTCTCCAGGCTGTCCATCATGCCATTGTCATGGTAATGAGCCAGGAGGTCCCTCATAATGGGTGGGGTGAGGTGACCAAGGCGGTCAGCAACAATGTACGACTCCAGTGACTCCAGGAAGACACCTTTAGCAACCATGTTCTCCACCAGCTGAGCATACAACTGGTTGAACAGTAAGTCACTGTGTGCATGCACAGAGCAGTAGTTATTAGTTACTTTGCAATGATGTTTGCATTAAAAACACAGTGACAGTCAATAAATTACAGTGTAAAAATGACACTAGTGGTAGTGACTGTCTAGTTAGGGCTCTTTGCCACAGTTCTACTTGAGAGACTTGTTCACCATCAAACATCTCATAAAGTTTCAGTTAAATAACTTTTTAAAGACCCAAGATTACAAATTTACAAACTTTTTTAAGTCTTTTATTCCATTAATCATTTCACGGCTCCTTTGATTTATCCCCTGACCCTTTGGAGTTTGAAGTTGGGAACAGCTGGACAGAACGTCATGTGAAAGACCAGCTAAAATGCTGCTTAGTCTACAACAATACCAGTCCAATAATGCAGCTAAAATGAGTATAACTCATCAACTGTATCCTGGGAAAATGACAGATAAAATTTTCTCATCTGATGAAACTTTTTTCCCCCCACCTGTTTCACAAATGAAAATAATAAATAATTTAGAAATTTTTTTGTCTGGCACAACATACATTAATAATAAAAAGAAACACAAGGAAATTACAAATATTCCCTTGGACAAACATTTTTTCATCTGTTCTGGAGTCATAACAGAGAGGAGAAGGCAATTTTGCTTAGACTTACAAAATTGAGTGTCTAGTTAGATATATACTTACGCCCTCTGTAGCAGCAAGCAGTATTCCACCAGGACAGGAACAACATCCTGAACAAAATACACAGAGAGGAGTGAGAATGGGACACTGATCTCATATATTCCTGTCAAATGTTTATGTTAACAAATAAACAAACAATAAAGAAAGCATCAGAGGGTTGTACCACGAAGAGAGATTACCATGGTAACTTATGCTGCAGAGCTCACCTGGCCTATCAAACATTATGTTCAGAGTTTAGAATTTAAATCAGCTGTAAGAAGTGTTTCCCCTTGAACAAAGCATTTCCTGACAGTTCATTATGAGTGATACAGATTTTCAGCTGAAGGAATATGTTTAATTTGTAAACATGTCGATCTGTACGTTGCTAAATCCACTGAATCAAGTCGTGTAGTTACAGGATTGCACACTGCATGGACCGTGTTGCCATGGAAACTCGACATGTATTCAGCTGGTGATGCAAAAGACACATTAATATGCTTTGGTCCTATTAAGACACTGCTGCTGATAGAACACTAGATTAGAAAACTGCTTATTCCACTGGTATTACAAATACTCAATCAATAATATTCACTTGCATTTGGCCAAAAGTTTTGAAGCACCTGCCCCTTTGCCCCTTGATGCCCAAAGTGCCCTTTTGTCAAAATTGTTTTTTAAACTTTGTTTGTGTTCTTTTATTTGTAAGTGTGTGTGTATGTAAAAGTCTTTGAGGCCCAAAATAATAAATAAAACAAAAATACAAATAATAATAATTCAGATCTACCCTCGGTCGGTCACATGATCCATGTAGACGTCCCTCACTGCCCTAACGTGTCCAGATGTTCCCTGTAGCTCAGTGCTAGTGCTGCTAGTCTAGAAACCGGAGACCCGAGGGAGGACTTCAACAACTGATGGTCCTGATGGTGAGGAGGTTTTGCAGTGGGATTCGTTTGTCTACGGTGTATTTTTGCAAGATGACTGACTAAGTGAAGTGAGCATCCTGTGTGTGTGTCTGACTCTACACACACCTCTCATCAGTTATAGCTGCTAGTTAACCACACAGCGTGCTGAGAGGATACAGTATGTCAGGCTTCTTTTTGTTTCTATGTTTCTTTTGTCATGGGAAAAGTGCATCAGAGAGATGTATTATTTTACTGTCAGTGACTTGCAGTGTGTTTCCTGTGTTTCTAGAGGCAATGAGGCATAGGTTATATTATTTCACTAAAACTATGTACATGCATTTTCACATAATTTTGGACTATTGCAGGATAAATACAATAACAATAATAATTAGAAGAATTTGAATTCTGATTTTCTCAACCTCTCATTTAAATATATCAGTACTTCTTTATAACATTTGTATATATAGACAAATTAAATATAATATGCATAAATATAAAATATATAATTTTTATAACTTTGTTGTCTTGTTCAAAGTGGATAGTCAAACTGAATAAAAGCACAAATACATTTAAATACATGATTTTTATATCATTAAAAAAAATGCATTTTATTATTAGCACTACAAATAATAAAGGGCAGATTATGAATCAGCACCATGGAGCAAATCCGTGGCTATACAGTATATGTCTGGAAAAGGTATGAAATTTAAAAGCAAGGCCTCCAGGAAGAGCAGCCACAGTTAAACAGTCCAGTGTCTAATGGTGAGCTAAATTCAACTTCAAAATAATAATTTGTCACAAATACATTACAGCACTGTGAAATTTTGCTTATGAACACACTGGGGTTCGAACCACTGACCTTCTGATCAGTAGTCCTGAGACTTAACCATTGCACCACTGAGAGTGTTTATACGCTCAGATCAATACAGCACACCTCCAGTGATATCAGCAGCAGCCTCCTCACCAACCCCCTCAACAGAAGCTGTTCAATGTACCCTATCAAATCAAACATAGACTGGCCCCTAACAAAGATATGAGGTGTGAACAATAATATGGTATGTCATGATTCCATGTTACATTCTTCATGAACATGGGTTGCTACAATTCAGCCAGTTATATTGTAAGGTATGTTTCTGTATGGTGTTTCAAATTTGTGCTCCATGTGCCCCTTTTAACTTTGAGCACCTGCCCCTCCAAAGGTCTGTGCACGGCCCTGCTATGGGGATGAGTGGTTCACATTTTGATTAGACTGCAGTGCTGTTACTGAGGCATACATCATGTTGTTCACTATTTTGTGCTATGATGGCTTGTTGCTGCTGGTGTTTACAAATTTAGTTATGGCATTCATAGTGTTATTATACTGAAATAAGGATGTAGTTTTTAGAGGGGAGGTATGCAAGCTATTTTATCAAGAAGGCTCTTGGCAAAATGCAAGTGAATTGCAATTCCCACTGGCAGGTAGTCACATATTATATACACTACCGTTCAAAAGTTTGGTGTCACCCAGACACTTTCATATTTTCCATGAAAACTCACACTTTTTTTCATGTGCTAACATAATTGGACAAGGGGTTTCCAATCATCAATTAACCTTTCAACACCATCAGCTAACACAATGTAGCATTAGAACACAAGAGTGATGGTTGCTGGAAATGTTCCTCTGTACCTCTATGTAGATATTCCATTAAAAATCAGCAGTTTCCATCTAGAATAGTCCTTTACCACATTAACAACGTCTAGACTGTATTTCTGTTTAATTTAATGTTATCCTCATTGATAAAACTGCTTTTCTTTCAAAAATTAGGACATTTCTAAGAGACCCCAAACTTGTTTTTTTTTTTTTTTTTTTAAAGTTATTTTTTTTTTGCCTTTTATGGCTTTATTGATAGGTGCAGTGAAGACAGACAGGATAGGGGGGAGAAGAGTGGGGGGAAGACATACAGCAAAGGGCTGCGAGCGTGAATCGAACTCGAGCCACTGCGTCGGGGACCAGCCCCTGTACATGGGTCTCCTGCTTAAACCGTTGAGCTATATGGGCATCCCGACCCCAAACTTTTTAATGGCAGTGTACATCTAGGTTTACTGTGTGGCACTAGTGCAATGCATATAATCCCTAAGATAAAGGTCAGAAGCTTTAGCTAATGGCTACATAAGACAACAAAATGTGGAAAAGGAAAGCTCAGTGTGTTTGACTGTGGCATGATAAAACTGTTGCATTTTTGGTATAATGGTTTCTGGGGTTTATCAGAATTGTATGAAAAGCAAAAAGCATGGAGAGACATCAAAGGAGAACGGTCTGACTGGCTCAAGATCACAGAAAGGCTACAGTAACCCAGGCAACCATTCTATACAGCTGTAGAGAGCTGAAAAGCACCTCAGAATGCACAACTCATTGAGTCTTAATTGGGATGAGCTACAACATCAGAGGACCAAAAAACGGTTTCACATCAATCAGCCAGTGACAGACATTTACCAATTTCCTGATAACCAGCTTCTACTGGCAACTCCTAAAATTAAAATGCACCCCGTTTCAAAGACAAAATTCATCACTGGTTTCACAAATATGACAATAACTTTGGTGGTCCTCGGTGGCCTCCTCCTGTCACCGTGTCAAAGAACAACGGATCGCTTTTGGGATATGTTGGAACGAAAGATGTGCAGCTGACAAATCTGCATAAAATATGTAGTGTAAGGAAGCCAACATGGAGCAGAATCTCAAAAAATGTTTTCAAAATCTTAAGGAATCTGTCCCCATTTAATATCACTGCCATTCAGCCTGTCTGATGGGCAGCAAAAGTGATTACTGCTTCTGTTCAAAGAAGAAACGTGTTTTGCAAGCTTGGCTGCTGCTGCTAGTGCTGGCAATTTGGAACTGTAGACTCTGGCTCCTAGCTAGGTGGGGTGGTAACATTACCTTCTCACATTGTGGTAAAGAATTGTTGTGTCTCAAATATTTAGTATTGTGACCTTCACATCTTACAATGGATATTGCTCACTTGTTAATCCAGCTACAGAATTTTAACCCATTTAAAAAACATACTGATGTTGTTTGCCTATTACTCTTGTGGGGAGGTTTGACTCTAGTTGTTGTCACCGAGGTGATGGAGAAGATGAGGACCCAAATACAACAGACATATTTACTGGTTCAGTTTTTGTAGCCACAGCTAATACAGAATCATAAACTGATTTTTTTTCTTTTTTAACGATAGCTGTTGAGATAACCTTACACATACCTGTACTATATTTGTCCTAGAACCAACTATATTAGCTCAGCAGCTAGTATTGTGCTCCTGGCAGAGTCTGTGACAGATCAAGTGTTCTTTAAGAAATGTTAGTTTACCTGGAAATGTTGCTCCATGACTTGGATCTTGCCTTGTTCTGGACACTTCTTCAAAGCATACTCTGTGAACTGGAAAAGGATCTCTACCATCTGGACACACAAAGAGCACTCCAAGTTCAAAAGGGAGCTTGACAATATCAGAGCACATCTTCCATAGTATATAGTTGCAATATAGCAGGCAATGGTACTCTGGTACTCTGTCTTACCTTATCACTGACCACTCCTTTCCTTTTCAGTGGATCGCCAAACAGGCCTTGAATATATAAATATATAGAACACATTGTTGTTACTTAATCCATTGGTCAAACAACTAATTTGTACATTAAAGTTCATTTGGGGTTAATAGATCATTTGATAAGAATCTAATTAATTGTTTCAACTTGCATCATGGTACAGATAGCTGAAGTATGAGAGAACAAGAACAGTCCTACTTGAAGAAGAATTTTTACAACTGTGGTCATATTTTGTTACGTACAAACACAATGTTTCTTTCCTAAAAGGGAAGTCCGCATGCATCAGGTGTGACTATGTTTGTATGGATATGGGGACATGCCAGAACAAGTAGGTAACAGCTGATGACTTCTGCAGATAATTGGCTCCTGTCATCCAGCAGTGTTTATGTGTACCAGCCTGCTCGAGTTCTTTGTTTCAGATAGTTCATGACAATCGATTATCATGACCAATCATTAGTCACTGACAAAGCTTCAGAATAGTCTTACTCAACCTATCTTGCTCTTTCTGCCACCCCCATGTGATCGCAGAAACATAGAGACAAGAATATTGATATAGGAGCTGTATTAAATGCAGCCAGGATATCTGAGAAACAGTTTTGGACCAACATTGGATTTAATGTCTGATTCTTAGGTCTAGGGCAATAAACAAAAGAATAATTATGATATTAGTTAGCTAGACTTGTGGACGTGATGGTTGTTCCATCTCACATCATCAGGGAGGTTCGACTCAGTCTTCTCTGATTTACTTGACACTTTTTGTTTACATAATCTATGGATATTTAAAATAGTATCTGTGAAATTTCAGATTAAAGTACTTTCCAAGATATGTGTTTTTAAACTCCACATCGGACCACTTAAAGTCACTATGCTTGGGTGACAAAATCTCAGAAACAATTATAAATATAAGGCTGAAATTTTAAAAATCAACATGTCAAGGTATAAAAATTTCCAACTACAAAACTCCTACTATCCCAACAGATCTATGTATTTAGCCATAGTTATATTATGCTGAGGTCATCCTAATGACCTAATGCAGTGATAATTCCCAAGGAAATTACACAAAACTACATGACAAGTTTCTTCCAAATCAAGACTTATCCCTAAAAAATGGGGTAAAAATTACACAAAAAAATGTTTTTAATTCTTAGATAATTGGGCGGAAGGCCTGTTATGATTTGAGATGGAACAATCCAAGTGAATATTTCAGGCTTTTATCTTTACTAGTTCCTAAGATATTGCCAATCCAACAAAGCCTCAAATTTCAACGGATGAAAAGCAGTTATTCGATGGGCAATTTTTACAAATATTTTATCTCAGCAAGGATTTATATCAAACTACAAATACACAAATATTTAATATAATATAATACAATCATAAAATATAAGTTCCTTTATTTTAAGGTACAAAAATCTCAAAATACAGAACACAAATTTTATCAAATGGTAGCCCCAAGTAGCAACTGCACACTGTTTGACAGCATTTAAACAAGGTGAAATACTCAGCAATATTAAGCCTGTCTAGCATGTGTCCTAAAGTTGTTTCAACTGTGTTTACAAGATGCATAGTCCTGAACAACTTACATCACCATTTTGTTTGCTGAAAGGACCCCAAACTTATCTACACAAAGCAGGCTGGAAACATGCACTGTGTGAATGTAACAAACAGACTTTTAGGCTGTTCAATGTGTGATATACATTTTACCCACCAACGACAGCTTTAGCAGTTCCTTCGTGGAAGGACCAGGCCAAAGAAAGAGCCTCAACAAAATGCTCCTGCTTCAGCCAGCAGTCAATACGCTGGAGACATAGACAGAGACAAAGATGTAATGGATCAACTGAGAAGAGACCAGTTGTTGATATACTGACTCTAACATCAACAACAAAAAAGTTTAGAAAAATCTATCTTTTATCTTGCTATTTAAACCTGCCATTCATGGATTTTTACCAAATATTTAGTATTGTTCTAGTGTATCATCATTTCTTAAAAGTATTTATTTAGCACAAGTGTAACTATGAATATACACTATATTGCCAAAGTTATTGGGATGTCTGCCTGGACGCACACATGAACTTTAATGAAATCCCATTCTTAATCCGTAGGGTTTAATCTGGAGTTGGTCCACCCTTTGCAACTACAACAGTCTCAACTCTTCTAGGAAGACTTTCCACAAGGTTTAGGAGTGTGTTATGGGAGTTTTAGACCATTCTTCCAGAAGTGCATTTGTGAGGTCAGGCACTGACGTTGGACGAGAAGACCTAGCTCTCAGTCTCCGCTCTAATTCATGCCAAAGGTGTTCTATCGGGTTGAGGTCAGGACTCCACATCAATCTTACTCATCCATGTCTTTATGGACCTTGCTTTGTGCACTGGTGCACAGTCATGTTGAAACAGGAAGGGGCCATTCCCAAACTGTTCCCACAAAGTTGGGAGCATGAAATTGTCCAACATGTCTTGGTATGCTGAAGCATTGAGTTCCTTTCACTGGAACTAAGGGGCCAAGCCCAACCCCTGAAAAACAAACCTCACACCATAATCCTCCCTCCACCAAACTTTACACTTGGGACAGTGCAGTAGGCAAGCATCATTCTCCTGGCAACCACCAAACCCAGACTCATCCACTGGATTGCCAGACAGAGAAGCTTGATTGTCTCCACCGTTGTAGAGTCCAGTGGCGGCGTGCTTTACATTTGCATCCTACGCTTTGCATTACACTTACTGATGTAAGGCTTGGATGCAGCTGCTTGGCCATGGAAACCCATTCCATGAAGCTCTCTTCACATGGTTCTTGAGCTAATCTGAAGGCCACACAAAGTTTGGAGGTCTGTAGCTATTTACTCTGCAGAAAGTTGGCAATTTCTGCGCACTGTGCGCCTCAGCATCAGTTGATCCCGTTCTGTGATTTTACATGGCCTACCACTTCGTGGCTGAGTTGCTGTTGTTCCCAATGGCTTCCACTTTGTTATAATACAGCTGACAGTTGACCGTGGAATATTTAATATCATAAAAATTTCACGAATGGACTCATAGCACAGGTGGCAACCTATCATGGTACCATGCTTGAATTCACTGAACTCCTGAGAGTGACCCATTCTTTCACAAATGTTTGTAGAAGCAGTCTGCAGCCTAGGTGCTAGACTTTATACACCTGTGGCCATGGAAGTGATTGGAAACAACCTGAATTCAATTACTTGGAGAGGTGTCCCAATACTGTTGTCAGTATAGCATATGTGCAGCAGTTAACTTTAAACTTAAACTGATAAAATGAAAACTGCAGAAACAAGTGTTGTGTTGTCTCTGCCTTTTGGTAATTCGCTAATTCTCCTTTGGCTAAATCACTATCCCATCACTGTGTTTGAGATCTAGCCCTGTTTTTATGATAACACACTCATACACACATTCATGTAACCCACTTTTGTCTTTGGCTGAGTGTGATGTTGTGATGTTCGTCATAATGAGTGGTTTATGTAGAATGCTTACTTAAAATATCACACATACCTCTCTCCAGTTCCTTAGAGTCATGATGTGAGCAGACTGCAACACATAAAGAAGACTGCTTAAACATAGTTAAATGCTGAGACACCTATATTTATCTGGAGAAGACACAATATGTTTAGGGTGATAATTTACAGCTTTAAAGAGCTATTTACTCTAGGACATTTAAAAACGTTTGATACAACTGGCAAAAAAGCTTTTGATCATAGCAAAGCCTAATTTGTGCCATTAAACAAAACAAGATAGTCTTCTGAACTTTTCTCTTTAGAATTACTTTATTCACTTATTTAATTAATTCACCAAAACAAAACAAACAAAAGTGAAAATACAAATTGGATCTGTCATCTAATATGAGATTAATTTGAATTAATTCTTCTTTAAAATATTCATTACAAGGCAGTGACATTTCTGTTTATTTAGGAATCCTGTATCTGTCACTCTTCCTCTTTCAGTCTGCTGGGATCACTCCCACACCCCCATCCTATCCATCACTGTAGAGGAGTGCTTCCTAAAGTGTGTGCACATACACCCAAAAATCTACTGTTATCTAATCAATGCTGTTGTTGTAACTTTGATTTTGTATTTTATATTGTTACAACTACCATATTTGCTGTGTTCTTGTTGTTTGCTATTTCGTATTTATTCAAATAGTGCAGCGGACACAGACAGAAATGTGGGAAAGAAATAGAAGAATGACACGCAGCAAAGGTGCAGCCAGCTGGGAATCAACCATGGATTTGTTGCTAAGTGCATTTGACACACACCACCTCATTTACAGTCTATGTCACTATGTTATTTACTGAGCATGTACTAGTAAGTTAATTATCATTAGAGGTTGTCAGTGTCAGGAATTTCACCAACAATTACTCTAGGCCTATTAGCAAAAACAAAACAAAGAAGTTCACATACATGCATACTGAGATAACAAAGAAATTAAATAATATCACACAGTACCTTTGTGCCCAAATAGACGATCTGTCCTGCGTAGCTCGAGACAGACTGGTAACAGGCCTTTTCTCCAACTAAAGCCTGGAACAGAAGAGGTCAACACTTATTTAAAGTGCATTTAAAACCTGATATTGCCTTCATCAGCTGAACATCAGAATGCATTTTTAGGCAGCTCAAGGACTCTGGATTTTGTCTCTGCGATGTTTCTTAAAGTTAGACCTAAAAAATGCAAAATTTGCTAGCCTAGTAATTCTGAGTATGAATACTCCAAAGGTAGGTAGGAGTAAAACTAATGCTAATGCTACATGTGCTAATTGTTCAGGACTTGCAGTTTGATACATGCTCCAAACTGAGCAATTTGTGTCAATTCTTTACAAAAGCTAAAATGTAGGAGTTTGGGTTTATACCGGATAGATAAAAAGTTTATCCTTAATGTTTATAGCTGACTGACTGACAAATTGATATCTGCATTTTTTTACTCTGTAAAATCAGTATCTGCATCAGCCCAAACTTCCAGTATTGGTCGGGCACTAGTTAAATCACAATGAAACAAAACCAAAGATATTTGCAATTTCCATAAACATTCAGGTTACCTAGCTACTAACCCGAAGGTAGTTTCCAGAAACCGCAGGGTCGTTTTAACCCCTGGTTCAGTTTTGAAAAATATAGGGGAGTTATTAAGTCTTGTAAATTCCGAAACTTGGACAAACTGCCTCTCTTCAAATCTTTCCAACAGCTCAAGAAAGTCATCAAGTACCTGGTCTCCTCACATCTTAACAATTGTAACGCTCTGCTTTCTTTAGTTCAAAATTCTGCGACACTCACTGAAAAAGATTTCCTGCTGTTCCAACATGGTTTTGCATCCTAAAAGGTTAAACAAGCTCTGAGCTTTCATCTCATGGGCCGCCCCACACTGCTACTAACAACTGACATTAGTCATTTAGAAATTATCAAAACTTTCTGACCTTTCAAATTCAGTTCAGTACAACTATACTAATTTATGTTAAAACTGAACTCCTCCTTGATCCCAAAATAAAGAAGTTTGACCTCTGATCCTGTTCCCCACCAATTAATCCCTCACCAGAGCCTGGGAGACATTCCCTCCGGTGGCCAGCGATTTGAAATGTCGGCTGTTATAGACTAGTTGCACCTGCTCCAAGTCCAGAGTCTCCAAAACCTCCTGACTGGGCCGGTCCACAACCTGCAGCTTTTCATGGCTGTCCACCAGGACCAGTGTACGACTGTTAATCCACTACAGACAGAAACACAGGAGGAGAAACAGGTGGTATGCATTTTATTTGACAGCACATATACATAAGCCATGCAGAACTTTGATCACAACTAATTTGATAAGCTTCATGGCAAAAAAAAAAAAAAACAGAGACAAACTCGACTAGATGTTGGAAAATGAAATAAAATGTCTACCTAATCTAAAACTGTCCACAGCTTGTTTAACCACCATTAACAATTCTGTAGCAGTCAAAAAATTTCAGCCATTATCCAACCAGCTTTGACATTTTAAAAAAGAGCACCTTTAACTGATGAAAGTCTTTGGGCAGTGTTCTTGACCCCTATTCCATCTAGGTGGTAAGTGAACAGCTAATCACTCTAAACTAAGGGTGTACCCTCAGTAGTGCTATTCACACCGAGGGCAGATCACACGTCCATTTTCCTTGCCACTCAGTTTAAAAGAGACGCATGTCTGTCAGTTATTGCTAAAAGTGAATTGTTCCGATCCATCCTTCTTTTAAACTTTCTGCTATTCTAAAGGTCATACATAGTGGATGAAGCATCCTGGCAAATTCTGCAGATTAGTTTCACTACTCTTGAAGTACCAAGCACTGAACATTCACTGAGTGTACAACTGATATTTCACACTGTCTATAGTTCAATGACCTAACACCACACTATATTTGAAGGAAAATCATGTTTGACTAATTTCATGTTTTGTTTTCCAATGCATTACACATTACTACCATCACTGTACAGTTACAATAATATGCACTGTCTCTTGCTGTCTTAAGTGAAGTGGCAGACTTACAAAACGGCTGAAAAGCACTCAACAAATGTGCCAAGGAGCCCTCAAAACTACTAGGTGATTATACTGTGGGACAGTCCTAAGTCCCTGTTGGCTAAATGGTAATGCATGTCAAAGTCTGTGAGGTAGTAAGGAACCTCACTGGAACTGGACCACTCTCTTGATTTTGGTACTTACGCTTAGGCTAATGATGTCACAGCTGAGGTGGAGTTGTCTTTGTTTGATGACATGGATGGTCCCTGTTTCCTCCTTCTTTACCTGAAAAAACAAACAAAAAAAACTCTACAAACTGGTGCTCCTACTGATCATTTGACAAAGACAAGCAAGCAGACCTTTGTGAAATATTCATCCATTATCTATACACTGCTTAAATCATTGGTTGTGGGGGGCTGGAGAAGGCCGGACGCAAAACCAGGGATCTTCTAGCTGCAAGGCGAAAGTGCTAACCACCAGGCCACTGTGCAGCCCCATTTGGGAAATATGACAATAAAATATACGTAAATGTTATGCAAGTGCATCATACTGTCTTCAATAACAGCCCACAATTTACATGTATGTACAACAACTGTAGTATATTATTTGTAAATGATACAAAAGTTCAGGGAGAAATGTTATGAAAAACCACAATGTCCTGACCAAATCAATCAGTAAATAAAAGTTGTGTCTTGTGTATACTAAAGTTAAGTGGGAGTTGAGCAGATACCAAGAGGAAGTGGACTGTATCTCCTTTGCAAAAAGCCAGGATTGGATTGACCATCTTCTGAACAGGAACAAACTGCCAGGCCAGCTGAGGTACACTGGATGGATCAGACTAAAGAAAGAGGACACATGACATCACATCAGAATTGTATCACTTTTTAAACTTTTGTGGTCATGCACTTGACAGGTCACCATTCTCATCCCGGCAGAAAACTATCCCCGGTCCTACCAGCAAGTACAGTCTTTAAGACTAGATAGAAAGCAATTTCTTTGAAATGAGAAGTATGGTCAGGTGATGGGGTGATGTGTGGGCTTAGGTTATTGAGACTGCAATTGTAATTTTAAAGGGTGATGCACAGGTGTACACAGTATATGTAAAGTAATATATGTAAAATATAGTGCCGTGAAAAAGTGTTTTCCCCCTTACTGGTATCTTCTATTTTTGCATATTTCTCACATTTAAATGTTCCAGATCATCAAATTAATATTTATATTTATTGAATATTAGACAGAGATAACCCACAAAGCACAAAACGCAGTTTTTATATGATGACTTACTGAAGATTTATCAAAAACCTATGTCACCCCTGTCAAAAGGTAATTGCCTCCCAAACCTATTAACTGGTTCATCCCTTAGCAGTAACTGCAGTTAAATCTTTTACATCGCCATGGCTCATTATTCTCTGAAAAATAGCTTTGATTTAGCCACAGTAGATGGTTTTTGAGCATGAATTGCCCTTTTAAGGTTTTTCCACAGCATCTCAATTGGATTCAAGTCCAGACTTTGACTCGGCCACTCCAAAACCTTAATTTTGTTCTTTTTGAGGTACTCAGAGGTAGACTTGCTTGTGTGTTTTGGGTCATTGTCAAGAACAATTTATTGACCAAATCACATTGGAATGTATCAAGTATACACTACCGTTCTTGTTTTCATGAAAACTCACACTTTTATTCATGTAACATAACTGTATAAAGGTTTTCTAATCATTAATTAGCCTTTCAACACCATTAGCTAACACAATGTAGCATTAGAGCACAGGAGTGATGGTTGCTCGTAATTGGCCTTTGTAACCCTATGTAGATATTCCATTAAATATCAGCCATTTCTAGCTAGAATAGTCTTTTACCACATTAACAATATCTAGCCTGTATTTCTGATTCATTGAATGTTATCTTCATTGAAAAAAACTGCTTTTCTTTCAAAAATAAGAACATTTCTAAGTGACCCCAAACTTTTGAACGGTAGCATACATACGCAGAATGAAGTGTGGTCAGGGTTTCTGCAACAGAGGTTTAAGATGTTCACACTGACTTCTGGATGCTTTTCCTCACCTTTAGAAATGCTGACTAGTATAACCAGCAATTATTTCACTCAGCAGTTTCATTGCTGGCATCCAACAACAGTACTGGCTCAGCTGTTCAAGGTAAGCAAGACCAACTCTTTAAGTTACAGTATGAAAGTCACTAACCAATAACCTCAGCACAGAAATGGAAGCTAACACAGAATGAACTCTATTGTTGTCTTAATGGTTCTGGGCCAAATGCATTCATTCACAACAAGACGGACAAACTGGCATAAATCCAGACCTTGCTGTAGGGAAAAGTCATCCACACTTTAAGGGTGGGCTTCAGTCCGATGACCAAAATCTGGTGAAAGGAAATTAAAATTCAAAAACATCATAAACCTTACACACAGTTATGTGGACAAACTAAGGTTGAAGGGTTCACTGTGAATGGAGCTGTTTATGTACCTTAGTGAGAGATGCCATAGCCAGCAGAGAGTAGTGTGTGATGGGATGGTCTCTGAAGTCTGGAGGAGCATGCAAAGGTTCAATACAACAGACCTCCCCTTTAGAACCACTAAAGAGACATCGAGAATCACATGACCGCATCCCCATCACTCTCCTGGAAACAATGAGAAACAATTATTATTCACAAAAAACGGAAAGGAAAACTGGAACATTGGAGTAACAAATGAAATTAAAACAAGAACAGTGAGAACAGGGACAAAATAAAAGGAAAAGGAAAAGTTACAGGGAAAAAAAATGCACCTTGCAATCGCTCCCACCCCTCATTTTCAAAATACATTTTGCTATGACAGCTGGTACTGACAGATATAGGAGCCACAAAGCTGTGGAATGTGAAATATTAGATAAATTTCAGTTTCAGATGTGCTAAATATTTTGTAGCGCAGAACACTAGTCAAAAAGTACATTCGCAAATTTGGGCTCTATGCATTACAGAGTAAAAAGAATTTTTTCATTCTCTCCAACAAAAGAATGAAGGGAAAGTACCCACTTCAGAAGGGATAATGGATCTCCTGCCTATCATATATGCCCAAGACCCCTGGGTGATAAAGGGTCATACATGAATCCAGTTGTCTGTATCTTCTCAGCTTGGCTTTGGCCAGTGGCTCCAACTGCTATTTTTTACTCTGCCAAGGAACAGCGGAGTTATGTGACAATCGGCATACGTTTGTCTGTAAATCTGTGAATCTGTCTGTCTGTCTGTCCGTGTGAAATATTACTCAAAAACAGACTGATTTGGATGAAATTATCAGGGGAAGGCAGAAATGACACAAGGACCACCTCATTAAATTTTCACAGTGATACGGCTTGTAGTCTTGATCCACGGCTTTGTTAAGGATTTCCTATTGCGAGATATAGCTGCCAGCACGGCGTTGCTGTAACCATGACAACAAGTGAACACTGTGTCAGTTACCTGTTGACGATCACGATTGTGATCATACTACAAATTGACTGTGATTTATCCGTTGGAAATCATACAAGGAACAAATGATTAAACTGTGGGCTGTTTCTGAGTCCCACCAATTCCTGCCGCCTGCTACATATTTAGGTCATGCAATGCAGAAACCCCAGCCAGACAATGGTGAAGCTCCTGATGTTTCACAAAGCCTTTATGTACATTCAGCCATCAGCCTTATTTTGAACACAAATTCACCTTTCTGTCCTTCACTCATTTCTTAACCGTAAGAGTTTGTCCCCATTCCAGCTGGGTGCTTCTAAGTTTATACACATCCCTTGCTAGACAGCAACAGCATGTAACCATTTTCTTTTATCTTTACGTGAATTTTCGGACTTTTCGGCAGCGTCTTCGTCATGTCAAGAAACCACTTCTTAGATAAACACCTCCTGTGCCGCTGGAATGGTGACAAAATAAAAGCCCGCAAGATTAAAAACACGCCTTCAAAATAAAAGCATGAACAGTTATTTTAACACTAGCAAAGCAAAGGCGTGCCAAAATTGATGAACATAACTTTTACAGGAGTAATTTACACGCAATTCGGTATCCATACTTAACATGCACATGCATAACACATGCCTGTGCTCAGCACAAGGTAATTTTTTATTAAAGATTTTATCAGTGGGAAATGATACGTCAACTGAGCAGCCTTGGCGGAGTACTGCGCTCTCCGAGTGCTTTTCCAGTTTGTTTTGTTTTCCCCTTTTTTATATGCCAATCTCCAAAATTTTCCTGAATGCCCACCAAGCTTCTGCCCTAAATCTTTCCTTCTGTTAAAGTCACACACATTTTACTTCAACATAAAAAAAGCCAAACTTACAGCCATAACAAAGCTAAATGAGCCAAGTTTTCATACATATGTTTTAAAACTTGGGTAAATCTTGCTTTATTAGCACTTGGGTAATTTTTTGTCGGCCAGCCAACAAGATTATTTTCAAGCCTATTCAGGATTCAATTTTAATGTAAGTGAGTGGTGCCTCAGTGCCTCTAGTATCAATGCAGTCCTTAACATTGGGCAGTGTAACCTGTACATGATTGATCAGTGACTTCAAATTTGAGTTCTCTTGTATCATTTTATCTCGATAAAAAATGTTATCCCTGCTACTAATGGTGCTAAACAGTAGAATATCATATCTGGCTGTCTAAGCTGAAAAGTCCATTCTAGTGAGGCTGCAGGTCAACGTTTAGACGATACCACAGGTTTTTTTCAAAACTAGTCGAGGCAGTGGAGCAAAACTATGGATAATTTTATGGTAAATAGAAAGTTATTCAATTTACTTCTAAATTAAAGTACAGTAATTTACCTGAAAGCCAGCTCGAAAACAGATCCTCCACTGTCATTGCACACTGCAAGAGTTGGATCATCTGTGAACTACAGACACAAATATAGGGAAAAAATATAACAAGGGACAGAAATCACACAAAAATGATCAAGTATGCCAAGTGACAACAATCCCAACTACGTGAAACCCAAATCAATAAATCTGTTTGATGGTTGTTATTATAAGGGATTGTTTTTAATTGCTGTACATTTGGACTTATGAGTGTTAACTGTAGCAGCTACAGTATAGGACTGTTTGATGCTTAAGGTTTGGTTTTAGGGTTAAGGTTTGATTTCAGTTAGGCCAAAGTAACGGGTTGGGGCTAGGCACTTATGGTCAATTGCGGTGAATCTGGGTTTGGGTATGGTCCTAAGGAATGCATTAGGTCAATGACTACCTTTAGAAAGCTTGCAAAATCAGCGTGAGAACTGTGCGTAAGTGTGTGTGTATACCTTCACATGCAGTATAGCGGTCCCTGGAGGGTGGGCATCAGTGATAGTTCTCAGAAGCTTCCCATTGGCTAGGTCCCACATCGTAATCTAATCATGCCAACAGAGAGAGATACAGCTAGAAACTCTGTTCAGGATCTCAATTGCAAGAGTTAAACACAATAATCTATATTATTGTACAATCTACAATATACGGTCAGACAGTCGGAGTTGTGGGAGGCAGAAGCCTTTGGAAATAAATTCCTCATTCAGCGGTAAACAACGTTTATCCAGCCCATCTACCCTCTTCTGTTGGGGCAAGGTTGAGGCACCAGCATCTCCATTGTGCAAAGGAAGAGAAACACAGGAGCACATCGTCAGCACTCACCTAAAGCACTGGTTGAGGGTCAATAACACAACCAAGTGTTGAAGGCCATCGCTGAGTCCTACTGCAGCACCATACTCACTCATAAGAAGAGTCCTCAACCATCCAGATGTGACATCACATTTGTGAGAGTGGGACAGCACCCAAATCCACGACTAAAATCCCTAAAAATTGAAATCTAAAAGCTTGTAACAGCACATGTCTGGCAAATGAGGGTGGACCTCGGAATCCAACTCAAGGTCCCTGTGGTCATTTTAGAGTCAATCCTCAGGTCAGACATTCTTTTGGTATCTGAGACATCTAAACTGGTGTCATTGCTGGAGCTTATAGTGTGCAGGGAGCAGCAAATGGATGAGGCCAGTGAAAGGAAGAAGCAGAAGCATGCAGAGCTGGTTGAGAAATGCTGAAGACAGGGATGGCATGCAAGGTGCCTGCCAACTGAAGCTGGGGGAAGAGACTTGGTGGAAAAATCACTGTGCAAAGTCTACAGCCTCTTGTGCATCACTGGTGCTAGGAAAGGAAAAAAACTTCAGTAGAGAGACAACAGAAAAGCCACAGACTGCACAGGGAACTGATAATTCTTGGTCTTGTTGCCTGGGTAAGGGTGTCTGAAGTTGAAAGACCTGAAACACCTGAAGACCTAAAATACTATCACTGAGGATGTGTCCAAGTGAACTGTAAAATGTTTTTTTACCATCACGTTAACCTGGCTCAGCCAGTGACTTTCAGGGAAAGGTTGGATGACTACAATGAAGAGAGTGGCAATGCCTGGAAAGATAGCTAACAGCAAGGTAGAAAGCGCCAGCAACCCAACTTGCACCTTCTGTGAGGAAGAATCCAGTTAAGCTACAAAAAACAAAAAGTCCCAAGAAGACATACCCTCACGGGAGGCCGAAAAGGGGGGAGATCTAACATCCTGAACTGACAGACCAACAGGCAACAACCCATGCATTTATACAAAGGATAAGTGCAGTATGCCTTTGTGGCAAGAGCTGCAAAAAAAACAAGCAAAGGCAGAGAAATCCTCAATATGGCTGTGGATAAGAAGGGGCAAGCCATGGACAAAAGCTTCCTGAACACAGTTTGGCAAGTGATCACACCTGCTCAGCTCACCTGGCTGAGGATATTTAGAGTTGAAGGACATGAAACATGATCCCAGGTACTATCACTGAGGATGTGGCCAAGTACAGAAAATGACCTGAGACTTAAATCGACCTCAGTTTAAAATAAATAGGTCCATGATGTGTGACTGCCTCTGTTGATTAGAAACACTGCTCAAGGCCAAATACAACTTGTCACCAGCATATGCCTCTCAGCTGTCACAACTCTTTGGTAGCTGAGTTCAAAAGACTACCCAGTGTTATACACAGCCTTTTCACAAGCCACATAACCTGTTCAAATATGAAAAAAACAAACACTTGCACAAAAGAGCCATAGCAACAGACCCATATTGCCTCGGTTCCATTAATCCTGACTCAGATGTTGCTATTAAAACCACAAGTGTAAAGATGGACCATGCTACATCCATATTAAATCCATGCAGTATTAGCTTGTATGATAAATATATTGCCTGCAAAAAACACGTGAACACTCGGCAAAGAGCAACATGCGATACATTGATACCTAACAGAAAGTCTGACATTTTTCATCTTCCCTAGGTGGACTACACCTTTGATAGGCTCCACCCTTTAGAACATTTAAAAGTTTTTTAACCACCCTGTACACTCAACACACCTGTGATTGTACAAACGTAATATTTACCTGTCCTTTGGCAAACCCGCAGAGAAGTCGTGAGCAATCATGGTTGATGCTAAGGGCAGAGACAGCTCCAAACTCTGCTCCAGTTGTCTTGGTACCCAGACAGAGCCGCAGAGCCTGGTTGGTGTCTAGAGAAGAAGATAAAGAGGACATTCAATTGCTAAAGCCAGAGTACAATTTAACAAAGGTGTGAAAGATAAAATAAATTGGAAAAAAAAGACAAACTCAAGGTTTTCCCACTCTTCAAGTTGAACAGTGGACGAACAGAGCCAAACAGCACATCCATATCAGTACGCAATGTCAACAAATTAATAGCTGGAAGAGTTGGAAAAGCCAAACTACTTGCAAATAACCAAATCAAAACACAAAGCATGCATCGAAATAGTTCAGACAAGCAAAAATTAACATAAATTACAATGTCTCAGAGTCAGTCAGGTAGAACAGAAAATGGACATCAAGCATGATCTGACAGAGATGGTCATACCTTTGCCTGGCCAGACATCATCGTCAGCAATACAAAGACACATTTGTCAACCTTGCTGAAATTGCAATTATTGCTTCTACTATAGCAAAGTATTTCTCACACAGTGTTTAGGTTGAGTTATGTAAGTGTAGTCCATTGATAATGTAGTTGTGAAACAGACAACAATTTCAGCCATTTTGAATAGCCCTGCCACTTTGCATGGATTTATATATTTTTTTCTGTTTGTATAACGAAGAAGAAATGATCAATTCTGGCAATTCTTTCAGCAGATTTTTTTGAGGTAAACAATAAATTAGACACTGATGCTAAGAAACCGTTTTTGTTAGTAAAATAAAAATATAAGACAAACAAAATAAGAAACCTGCAACTTTGGAAATCTAATTTCCTTAGGGAAAACTAAAGAACTGACAGTTTTTCAGCAATTTTGTGAAGATTCGGAGGGAATTTTTTCTTAAAATTAGCAGTTGAGTGAAGATTTGGAGAGGACTGATCAATGTGTATGTTATCTTAAGTCTCAAATCAAAAGTAAACTGGTGAGTAAGCTTCCATTTCTGTGGCAAATGTTTCCTGTGTACTCATTGTTAGTCTTATTATGTCAGCCATGCTGTTGAAGGGGCAGTACACACCATGGATCAATGACAGATATTGAACTATAATGGGGTCATGGAACAGCAGAATCCTGTCTGTGTGTTTGTGTTTGATTGGCTGTTTTATAGCATTGCCCTGTGAACATAGCTGACCAGTGCGTCTTTGCCCTCCAGACATCCCACCTTGTACAAATACTTTAAAATATTTTTTAAAGTTCAAACAAAGCAAAGGTTTTAACAAAAGCATACACGGATGTAATCAGTCTTATCCTATCCTATCACAGTGATAAGGTGGCGGCAAACGTCTGGAAACAGAGAGGTGTGACAAGCTGATAATGGTCATCAGATAAGGAGGGAGTCAACTGAAACCTAAAGGTCCTGATTAACTAAGTCAATAAAATCTTGAGTGTGAGCAGTTAGTGTGCAATGTGACTTCAACCTGAGGCAAAGTTCTGTCATACAAAAAAGTAGTTTTGGCATTTTTTACTCTGCAGATCTTACAAAGGTAAGTACTCTATATTCACACACTATGACACTTAGACAGTAAACTGATGATTCAAACTCATATTGACTAGTGTGAGCTGATGTTACTGATGCTGTTCTATGCTCTGTAACATTTATTTCACTATTAGTCACAGGCACTTTTTTCTACACAACAACTCATTAGTCCAATTTCTTTAGATTTTGTCATCCTCTTGATCCTGTGATCAAAAGTTTATATTTGTGTTTTGGTCATAAATTCCTTTATTCTTCGTATTTTGAATCAGATCTGCATCTTCATCTCTTTTAAAGAAAACCTTTGGATTTATTTTAGTCCATTCTTGTGTTGAATACACATTAGATATTTATAATCTTCCAGTGGAAAAGAAAGATAATTTGGTAAGAAACAAGAAATGGTGGAGAAAGCGACCCATCATTTGCTTTCTACTAATGAGGCTTCACTAGGGCTCTGTAATTACACAATAGTAAACAATAATACCACAAAAAAGAAACTCATGAAAACAAATCAGTTTAACTGATTAGTAAATTACAATAAATGCAGCTGTTCTGTTTGTGTCAGCCCTGTCATCCTATGAGGCTACAACAGCAAGATGTCGTAGCTCACATTTGCAGGGACAAACTATATTACGCTGAATATAGACACATGGAAGAACCAGTGCTTATGTACATTTTAATTTTTCTACTAATGTTCCTTACATGTTTGTACTATATTCTTTGCTACTGCAACACTACAAATTTCCCTTATCTAATCTTATCAGATAATAATCTGGTGTTAATAAGCTGAATATCTCCAGCAAGATACCCACATTTTATGCTGCAAATATCCGCCATTTGAAAAGGTACCAAGTATACAGAAAGTCAAAGTTTTTGTTCTCAAACTGCTAGCACTAGCAGGAGCAGTCAATCTATCTGACAAACTCCTTGTGCTAATGTTAGCTGAAAGCCCGCTGTCTACCTTCTCAGGAATTACTAAGTCCATGACATTGAAAAAGGGATAAAATTGGAATTTTCTCTTCACCTAACAATAATGACAAAATGAAAAGATGTTTTCAGATTTTTTTGCAAATTCATTAAAAGTTTTATTTTTACTTACGTAGACCCTGAATTCAGAACTTTGTAGCATACCAATTGTGTAGTTATTACAGCTTTGAGTCTTGGTTAAATCTAAAAGTTTTGTAGACTTGGATTTGGGGAAGTTATCCAGGTTTCCAGGCAGATCCTCCCAAGTTGCCTGATGGAACTAGATGGAAGCATCTGTGAACTTCCATTTTCAGGTGTCTCGACACATCTTCAATGGGCTTCAGAGTCAGGACTTTGGCTGGGCCAGGCAAAGACAGTCAGACTTGCAAAACCCCTCAATTTGCAACACGTTGGAGCAGGTTTCCATTTGAGATTTATTCAAATATTCATCCATCCCTCAATTCTGACCAGTCTCCCTGTCTCTGCTGCTGAAAAGAACCCCCAAGGCATGATGCTGCCACCACCATGCTAAATAATAGATATGGTATTAGCCGGGTAATGAGCAGTACCTGGGTGTCAACAAATTTAGTTCTTGGAGTTTTGTCCAAATAGTTCAGTTTTTATATCATTAGATTACAGAACCATTTCCTTTATCTCAGAGTCCTTAAAATGTTGTTTGCCAAACACCAAGCAGGCCGCCATATGCCTTTTCCTTAATCAATCCACTCTACCATAACGACCTGATGATTATGAAGTGCTCCTAAGGAATTCTGAAGCTCTTTTGGAGAGACACTTAGGTTGTTGGTCACCTCCCTAATCAAGCCTCTTCTTGCATGGTTACTCAGTTTGGCAACGGTCAACTCTAGCAACTGTTCCGTTGGTTCCAAACTTCTTCCATTTCACAATTACTCCACTGCCCACTGTGTTCCTGAAAACATGCACAGCTTTAAAAACGGTTTAATACACTTGCCATGATCAACGTCTCACCACAACTTTCTGTTGGATTTTATGTTTGCTATAAAGTTTATAATGTTAATTGTCTGACCTTCACATACATAAGTCTATGCTTCAAAAGCAAACTCTAAATTTGATTTGCTAGACAATTCTCAGGGATTATTAAAGCAAACTGGATGTATCTGGCCACAAAGTGCACGTAATTTAGAGAATTCAGTTTTTTAGATTTTTTTTTAACTAGGAATATGCTAACGATATCTAAAAACTTTCTTTTACTTTACATTATGGGTTTCTGACTGTTTATTTAACCTACATAAGCTGCTTCTGCAAGCATCCTGGTTACTTTAGTATAAGCAAATTATGTGTTGACAGTTGTGAGAGAGATTTGGTAAAATTGGATTTTGTCATTCAAAGAGTGGTCCCAGATTAGACTATTCCACAGATGGTCAATTTGGAAGTTTGATGACTAAAGACATCATTATCTTGATGACAGTAGCCACTAGAAGATGGGTAAAGTGTGGCCACAAAGCAATGCTGTGTGGCATTAAAAGCATGACTAATTGGTAATAGGGTGCCTGTTGTTGTGCTGATAAATCTACAGTGCAGTGAAAATAAAAGTAATTCCAACTGCCACCCACACCATTGTTTTATTCAAGGTCTTTTTCAGCAACTAGTGGCTTAGTAAACATCATTGTTTGTTCTGATATAAGTACATCTTAAAACTGCTTTGGTTTTTAATTCAAAGCATCCAACTTGAAAGCTTCGATTTCCGTAATTGCCATGACATCACACACTAAAGCACTGTTCCAATAATTATATCAATTAACAAAACATAACTCGTTAAATCTGAGTTTGTCTATTTTAAAGATGCTGAATTAACTAAAATAGTGCTGTCTTGTCTCTAGTTCCCAACCAGCCTCTCTGTCTGCCACCACTGCATACGTCACCATAATGGTTCATCGCAGCTGCTCTGTTGAGATCAACAACAACTCCAGCTACTACACTCTGGCCAATCCAAGGTTTTTACTTTGCTTTCATATCTAACTTTCTCTGAGGAGTGACCTCAGTTGTAGTGGTAAATCTGTGTAACAGAAATCACAAACACTTACCTCTGCACTCATGGCATACAGAAAATATAATAATCTGTTAGCTACTCTCAGTGTGAACTTGCCCTACCGTTCAAAAGTTTGGGGTCACTTAGAAATGTCCTTATTTTTGAAAGAAAAACAGTTGTTTCTAATGAAGATAACATCAATCAGAAATACAGTCTAGACATTTTTAATGTGGTAAATGACTATTCTAGCTGGAAATGGCTGATTTTTAATGGAATATCTACATAGTGGTACAGAGGAACATTTCCAGCAACCATCACTCCTGTGTTCTAATGCTTAATTGTGTTAGCTAATTGTGTTGAAAGGCTAATTGATGATTAGAAAATCCTTGTGTGATTATGTTAGCACATGAATAAAAGTGTGAATTTTCATGGAAAACGTGAAATCGCCTGGGTCACCCCAAACTTTTGAACGGTAGTGTAGGTTTTTAGTGTGATAGCGTTGGTCCTGTGTTTTTGCTTTTATTTAATTTTAGTTCATCGGTTACCATCTTTAAATTACAACAAACCTGACATTGACACAAATCACAATGTCTGGTTCATAAAGAGATGCTTTTCCACACAGTGTTATGTGGAAGATCTTGAGTGGTCTGCCATTGGATGAGATGGCAGCGCTTGTGCATGCAGCAGCTTGGAGCTCCCGGCTCACAGACTGAAAAACAGTTTTTATCCAAGAGCTGTTCAGACCATTTCCCCCCCGCACACACAATAGACACACTATGTGCAATAAAGAACTGAGTCTTGCACTGGACTGCACTTTACACTCATGCTACTGCTCATGTGCACTAACTCTGTTTACATATTTATATCTTTTGAGTATTTTTTATTTTATTTGTATATAGTGTGCCTCTTTCTATTTTTTTATCTATAGCTGGGAGTCACCAATCATAATTTCGCTGTGTGGAAACACAATGACAATAAAGATTCTTGATTCTTGAATCAGAGTCCTGACCTCAGCCACATCCAACACTTTTGCACTGAAACAGAACTCTTACTATGACTGACTGACCTCACTAAAGCTCTTGTAGCTAAAATGCAACCTCACACCAGTGTGTCCTATAAATTGTATTTAATCAGATTTGTGCCAATACAATCACATAAAACATTTTGTAATGCAATGCAGTTTAAACAAACTGTTGTGACTCATCATGGGTTTATTCACATGCTTGCAGAAAAACGCAACAGACATTAGAATTCTGCGGTAAAATCATTTCTTTAAGCATCATACTGTGTTTGTATGCCACACCTGATACGTTTTGTCCCTGTCTTTAGAGTGTTCACTGAGAGCGGCTACTGTGAGGTTCCTTTGTCACCATTTGTGGGCCCCTGCTGTAATGCCAGTGCGCTGTTCAACAAGGTCACCGGTGCTGCAACCGGAGCTGTTGGCGTCTTTACCTACGACCTTTTCAACCCTAGCATTAATGACTATAGCCACATCATGGCGGTCATGTATTCTGTGCCCTTTGACCGAAACCTCTACTCTAACTGGTTTGCTGTGGGAATCTTTGACAGAGGAAACAACTGTGACTATAATCTTTATGACATTATGTATAATGGAAGTGAAATTAATTTTGTAAGAGCAAAGGCTGACGGCTCCAGTATTTGTTATAATGGTGACTATGTGGCTGTCGGTGCCTCCATGTCAGACAATGGTGAAGCAGTTCTGAGGGTGGATGTCAACGATGCTGGCATGTATTAAGCCAACATACTGACTGAGTTCACTGAGTTCATACTGTTATACACGAAATAAAGAAATACAAATATATAAATAAATCTTAAATATAGCTAGAAATGCAATGCTTAATTACAAATTAAAAACAACATGTGTTTCCATTAACATCATGTTTCTTTGGAATTGTCAATATATAGACAAAATGTAACTGCAGAAAATGTGTGATTCTCATTTTCTGACTGAAGATTTAATTTAGCTGAATAATGTGCTTACAATAAACTGATTGCATTCAAAACTCCAAGCGTCCACTACCAATAAATGTAAAAAATCTAACAAAAAATTGATGCATGTCTTTGTCTTTTCTCTCAGGAATGCCTTCAGATTCAAATTGTAGGAGATGTAGCTCTGATATTATCAAGGTAATCTGCAGCCAACTTCTATGCAGTCATAGAAGTTGGCCATTTTCACTCTGTCTTCTTGTCTGCATCTGTACAGATATGAAATGCAAATCAAATAAGTGGAAGCATCCTTGTTCTACCCAGTTTTTAAAGATGTATTAAAGTCCTACACCAGTCATTGATTAAAAATTATTAACTGTATAAAAATTACATATTTGAAAGTTTTTTCTTGGTAATTACAAGCCTCAAAACAGCTTAGATGTAACGCTAACACTGTTGCCTCCTTTAGAGTGTGCCTCTTTCTCCACCAACTCCTCTGTCGCTCACTGTAGCTCAAACACACCAGCTCACCTCAGACTCTAATCAAACAATTTAATAGTACACAGTTGCAAGGTGTAATAATTGAGTACTTCAGTCATAAAAGCTCAAAACAGAAAACAATTCGAAAAACGAAGAACAAAGAAAGCCCCTCCACACGCTGAGATGATTGTTTACTTAGCTGTCATCGATAATGTGCAATTTCATGACATAAATGCTCAGACATGGCGGTGATAGCTTATTTGGTTCAAGATGTGTCTTCTGGCATATAGAATGTTATTGTTACATGTTACTAAGTTTACAACATTGATTTTCATCAGAAAGTCTTTTTAAGGAAATTTTACAAGGGTACTTTGGGGGTAAATTATTGTGGACCTTCTAAAATGTATTTTGTGAGCAGATATTGCAGTGTTCACAAATTGACTCGATAGTTTATTATTTGTTGTCTGCCTTTATACATATAATTTCATTAATTTAAGCCTTATATTACTGAAATAAACCTGATAAGGAATATGAAACATAGAGCTTCTAAATAAGCACCATCAGTGACACTAGTTCCTTAACTAGTCGCAGCTCATGTCCAGGTGTATAATTGTAGCAAACGATTACAAATTAAAGCTGTAATTGCTGACAGTTTTAAGTACTAAACTAAGGGTGTGAACATGATGTGTGCAGTTGTTTAGTTGTTCAATTAGAAGTCATAAAGCTTTATAGCATTAAAGCCCCTATACAATTGAAGGGTTTGGAAGCAGAGATGTTCCACTTTCTGTAGAATTTGAGAAAAATGGGTTCAAAGTTTTACATTTTCAAGAATGGGCTAACGTTCGAAGTGCCACTCTAATGCTATGTTTGGGTTGTGGGTTAGAGCACTTTACCATTAATATCGAGAGCATAAAATATTACAGAAATTATATAAAACTCAGTTCGGATTTTATGAAGGTTAGACCACTCTGCTTCTAAGCCCCTCAATTAGAACAACATTTTAGAGTTTGCCATCCTCGTTTGATAGCATTAAAGAAGGTCTTGTGATAGACAGTAAAACACAACTGAACATCCAGAACAGTTTGTAGTATTGCCTTTCCCATTAAGACTTTATGACAACCCAACAGAAACATCTTCAATTATGCCAGCAGCCCCGTGTCAGCTTGTTTTAGTACAAGTTTTCACAACTAGTAACACCAGAAATGGCCTTTTTTGTAAACTGCAATGGGGCCATTGGCTGGCTGTTTCAAAACATAATTTCCAGTACTGCAATGTTTATGAAAGAAACAAATTATTTTGCTGTAGTTATAGCTGAGGTTACTCTCAGCCCTGGACAAACACAAGATTTTCTGTCTTGCATTAACTGGCCCTATTCGTTGCAGTATTCTTCCTCCTCAGTTAACAGAAGCGACTGAGCACAGGAGCACAACCAATTTCCAATGCTATACCAATCAGGCATAACATTATGACCACCTGCCTAATATTGCGTTGGTCCCTTTATGCTGCTAAAACTCCTCTGACCCCGTAGGGCATGGACACAGGACCTCTGCATTGCATTTAACTGGTGAGTTTCAGATCACTTATGTCAACAAGTCACTGTGTGATGAGGACTATTCTGGTAAATAGGTCAGATGGTAAGTATCTTCAGATAGGGGTGCCTAACTCACTTAGTATGGCCATTTCAGTTGGAAGTTTTTGTGTATATTTCAGGTCAGATTTGAAAACAAACATTTAAAATGAAAAAATCCTTTTCTTACAAAACTTCACAGAGCTTTCTACAATGAATGTGAAGAGTACAACGTTAACATGACCAATTGAGCCACAATAGCCATGAAAATGGGAAATATGGCAGGTTGAAATAAGACAGCACTATCCTTTAATGAGCTTTCTCTACACTGTGTAAGATTCATAAAAAGTTTACAACATTAAAACATCCTTGACCTTATTTCAAGCATATAAATGGGGTGATTAAGTTTGGACTCACCAAAGACCAGAGCCAGACCATGAGATGTTCCCACAGCAATCACACCTGACACCGTCTAAACACAAAAAAACATTCAGCTTAGAACTGATTACAGGAAATCTGGGGAAAAAATAGATAATGAAAAAATGTTCTGCCTCAACCAAGACTCACATAATCAGAAGCACAAAAACAGGTGCTCTCTATAGTTTTTTAGTATTGGTATTCCCAATCCACTGGATTAACAAAAACAACAAAGAAACAGTAATAACTTCTCAAAATGTGCACACTCCCCCTGTCTCTCCGTTTCTCCCCTCTCTCTTTTTTTCCGTTGAATGTAAATGTGAAAACAAGACTTATCTTTACTTTCTGCTTCATTGTTGCATGAAACAGTCTAAGGCAAGTCTGCATTACTGTTTGAAGTTAATTTAAATTACCATAGCCATTTAAGTGAATGCTAAAACTGTAGACCTACTCAGGAGTCTAATAGTTAGAGCTCATACTTGCAATGTCACAGTAAGATTCCAGTTTGGGTTGCATGCCATCTGACCCCTCCCATTTCCTGGGTGTCTATTATTATTTTCTAACAGATGCAAAATAACAAAACCAAATCTTAAACTTCAATTTCTTTCCATTTTCTCTCGTATGTGGCCACTTTCAGATGATGATATTGCAAAATAAATCCTTAATGCATACAGTCAGTCATTAAAGAGTGTGTTAACAAATTGTTCTTTAAACTTTCTCCACCACTCTGATGAGTTGAAATATTAGTTGAATAGACAAATACTCACTATAGCCGTTGGCAGTCCAGCGTCGACTTTGTCCTGAGTGAAGATACAAATGTTTTTATTAGGACTGTAATCTTAAATGTCCTTCCATCATGTGTATTTCTTTGATTTCTGTGACTTATGTTGTGAGTTCATAAATTTGTTTACAAAGTCAAATTGTGGGGAACGTTAAATTATAGTATGAATAATTGGTTAAAGTTAGGCTAAGGCTAGGTTTAGGTCAATGTCTGGGGTAGGATGAGGCAAACAGTTGATATGGCTAGGGTAAGCCTTGAGGAAATAAATGCACGAGATCAACTTCTGAAGTGATGAAAACATGACTGTTCATGTGTCTATATGAGAATGCATGTGTTACTGTGAGATGTGTTTCTTTGTGTTTTTTGGACAAATGTAGGTTACATGTTTAGCTGTAGGGCAAGAGGATGGGAACATAATAAATTAGTAAGATACTTAACAAATAAAAAATATATGTGTGTTACAGCCTTACAGCAGCAGACACGATTTGTGCAGAGATGCCCTTGAGCAGGCTGTGTCGAAGGACAGACCCATGAACGGTTGCATTCAGATCCACTGTCCTCCTCTTTCTTCATATCCACACGCAGACAGACATTAACATAGGCAAACAAGTACATAGATTGGCACAAAGACAAAGAAAATACTTTATTACCTTGTACATGTAAAAAAAAAAACTAAGTGCACAAACTTTAAATTGAGTATTTGCATTGTTGTTTGGCTGGCGGTCACGCCTCTTGAGGACTATTCAAGGGTTAGAATTAGAGGTCGACCGATATGGGATTTTCAAAGGTCGATGCCGATACCGATTTTTTAAAAAATTTTCAGCCGATGGCCGATATCTAAAGCCGATTGTAGAAGCTGATTTTTAAGGCCGACATCCTTTTTTTTTTTTAAAGCACATCGATTACAAAAGGCAATTTAAACACTAAAAGTATATACATGTATATATTACAAATTAAATACACTAGTAGAACTCTAACATTTATTGAACACAAAAAGTGAAAAAGTACAATAACATAAAAAATTACTTTTTTTTTACAAAAAATACAATTAAAAAGTAACCTGAAAGTGCAAATGCTTGTTCAAGTATAAAAGATAAACATGATCACAAAAACTGTAACAAATGCTAATTAAATTAAATAACGTAGTGCAGTTAAACATTACAAATCTTTAGTTAAACCACAAAATAAAACACAAAAGTTTAATATGAAATTGGCATCAACGGTAATTGCAGCAGCTGCCCGTACGGGTGCCTGATCACAAATTGGCTTTTTATTTGTAAATATTGGCCGATGGCCGATATTGAAAAAAGTCCACATATTGGCCCAAAACATCGGCCGGCCGATATATCGGTCGACCTCTAGTTAGAATGTGGGTCTGTACTAGTTCATGCTTGTGTTGTTGTGGCTGCAACAGTAACATCTACACAGTATTTGAGTTGTTCTAAAAATTACATATGCTGCCTATACAACCCTCTAAATAAAATATTCATTAAACTTAAAGTTTTTTAAATTTTTTTTTTTTTAAATCATTAAATATTTCTATACATGATGCACAATGCATCATTTAGGTCAGTTAGGCATTTAAATTGTCCTGATTTTCCAAGCAACATTTTCATTTTCATTCTAGACATTAAATTTCCCTGTAATTTATTTATTTCATTCAGAAAATAGTTTTTGAAATTGGTACTACACACAAAAAAGCAAGTAAGTGTGTAAATAACTATGTACGGGCATTTACATAGCACCTTTCAGAATATTTTGTGTTTGTGTGTGTGGATTCATGCCGTTTGAGGTGTGCTGGGTCTCCACTGTCAGAGCTGGCCAGAGAGGAGGTGTCACAGGAGTGGGCATCCATGTTGTCTGTGTTTAGCACACAGGTGTCTTCCAACACAAATGGTTCCTCCTCATCCTCCAACTGCAACACAGCAAAACAAATGTATCTCGAACTAAAGGGCACAGACAGGGCAACATAACACACCTCAGCTAGAAGAAGCCTCTCATTCTAACTACCACTGTGATGTTAAATAGCAAAGGTTTTGATTTTGCAGAAAGGTGTGTCTGTAGCGGCATGGCCAGCTTCAAGTTTCCACCATTAGTAAAGAAACAGCTTTAACCCTAATGTGCATTGTCCAATCTGTCCCAAACTTCACCGGTTTCATCAAGGTGTAAGTCTGGAAACATACAGTATTTTCAGTTATAGCCGTAGGGCCACCTACTGGCAACAGTACTTCTATGTACTCCTAGTGCAGGAGTGTCAAACTCATTTTAGTTCAGGGGCCACATACAGCCCAATTTGATCTCAACTGGGCTGGACAAGTAAAATAAAAATCACAGCAGTAAAATAACAGCATAATAACCTATAAATCACCAAAACTCCAAATGTTTCCCTTTGTTTTAGTGCAAAAAAGTACAGTTCTGAAAATATTCACATCTTTTCACAAAGCATTATGAACAACCTGAAATTTCATGAGAAAAATTTGTTCAATTTCAACACTATTACGCCTGAGGTTATCATTTACACATTACAACTTACAGGTCAGTGTATCTACAAAAGCACTAAACATTTAATCACAGGTATTTGGAACTGAACAATATAGCATCTTATTTTATGATCAAAACAACTTGTCAAGGTCTAGAAATTATTTTTAATTTACATTCATTTCCATTTTATTTTAAGTAGGCTTACTCACTGTTTATTTTGCTCCTGAAACTTGTCATCTTTTTACACTTGCAAAGTCATCCCGCGGGCCGGATTAGACCCTCTGGCGGGCTCGTTTTGGCCCACAGGCCGTATATTTCACACCCCTATTCTAGTGGGTTGACCAGATCCACCTCAAACATGGCCAGTAAAGTAAGATTTTAATGAGGTTGAAGGGAAATTGTGCACATACAGTGCATAAAACATGTAATATCCTGTTGCCAGAAGATGGAGCTTATGGCTGTAACTAAATACTGGCATGCAGATATCTTCGGGCCCGGACTTAAACGCAAAGTTTGGGACAAATTGGAAAATGTTAATTCGCATTTCAACTTCTTTCTTCATGGCGACACATTGAAAGTTGCCATGCTACCAAGGGTATGCCACGCAATGAAGATTCAAAAGCTTCACAATTTCTATTTTGAACACCTTTAGATTAGATTGTCCAAAATTTGACTTAAATCTTAAATCTCCAGGAGGACTTTGTCAAAGTAAAATGAATAATAATACATCAGAGGAAAATGGAGCAGAAGTATCGGGATCCTTTCCTAACAATTTGCAGCACATCATTTCAAGGCAATTAGTGCAAACACTTTTTGTAGCTTTTTAACTGGTATTTTCACAACTCTTCCAGCTTTCCCAAGTTTGATGCTCTTTAATCTCATAGATTCAATTATTATTATTATTATATCATTATGGTTATTATTATATTAAATAGGTTATGATTATGAATAAAACAGGTCACTTCAGGACACCTGGTTTTCTTCCTGTCTACTCTTGCTTTTAGATGTATGTCATGGCTCATTATCATGTTGGAAGAGCAATCGGCTGCAAGTGATACAGAACTGTCACACTACAAAGTACGTATCATTCAAGAATACCTTGATAATCTGACCTTATTGTGCCTTGCAGAGATTAATAGTGAAATCACACTTTCTCTGTCGCATCAGCAGGAGTGCGTGTCATAAATTTCGTCATTAAGTCTTCAAGGGTCCGAGTGGATCGTCTTTGTGCAGTCCAAAATTTGTGACTACATATCTGTCTGTACGCTGACTGTGTATATCCCAAGAAAACAAGTGGCCCTTAAAATAAACGTTTTGTGTGTACGATTGTCTGTCAAGCACACCTTCAGAATTCATCATTGACAGAGTTGTAATTGAAGTAATCACTATCGACCTTTGGGGAGCTTTGATTTGTACTTGCTTTCCATCAATGGAGCCCAAACACGAGAAGTAAGAAGTTCTCGTTTCTCAGTATTTCTGTGCTATGTTCTCACACTGTGCTCGGTACATCTCAGGAATAACCATTGATACTTTGTTACAACCTAATCTGTAACCAGCTGCTGTTTCTTCATGTGATTTTCTGTGTTGGATATGAGGGGAAATGCATACGGCCGTGTAGTAGACCAGCATGGCTTTATTAAGGCAACCTGTGCCAAAAGGCAACACCAATACACACCTGAGCCTTCTCCATAGTTAAGTTAGTGTTTTTATTTAAAGCTTTACTATTTTTGCTCCGTGAACCAAGAGCTGGTCTGACTTACCAAAAGGTTCTAAATTAGTTTCATTTATCTGAAAGACATTCTCAATATGAGAACAATTCCCTATTTTACTATGACTTTCAGGAGATATCAATCATTTCATCTTGTTCATTTTGGGTTTCTCAAGAATAACAAAAAAAACTTCTTTTGCTTAGCTTTTCTGCTTTACTCTGTGGCAAACCAAAGGTATGCAAGTGTGCATTTAAATAGAACTTTCATTCTGACACTTTTCTGAAAGAACAGAGCATTGTGTCCCATGAGGTTTAAGAGTAGCAACGCTTTTGTTCATGTAGGTAACTAGGTAGGGATCTTCTGGCAAACTAAAGTACTTAAACCCTTTGGAATTACCTAGTTTTCTGTATTAATCTGTATCATAAAGTGAATAAACAAAAACTGATGTGATCAACATTTGTTTTAGGCATAGATGACAAGTACTTGTTTCATCACATGGCATCTCTACAACACCATAGACATCATCAAACAACCAGCAATACATCATTTGAATAAAGTGACACGATGCCACATGGTCTTTGATGAGGACGGTCTTCTTTTCTCTAAGTCAGGGAAGAAAATCCATTTGAGTGTCTTTTGTGTCTTCAACAAACTCATCAGACATTCACAGTGCTGGGAAAGGAAATCAGATACACTTCCTCACCAAATTTGCTGTTGATTTTTTTGATTCCTTGCTGAACTTGCTTGGTTTTTGATGTTGAGCTGTGTCTACTGAGCTTCAGTTCAACAGACACTTTGACATTATGACGTAAGATACACTGACAAACTTGTAAATGTGATGGCAAACTGTCCAGGTCCAGAGGCGTCAAGTCATGATGTTCTATCATTACATTTACACTATGTCAGCTTTGAGATAATGTTCTAATGTTGGTACAGCATTTATAGTAAGTTTATTAAAGTATGGACTAATAAATCCCTAAACTCATCAAAGGGATTTGTAAACCTTTAAAACTCTATGGAAATCAACAATAGTAAGCCTTATGAAATATTTTTGTGGCGAACGGTTCACTAGCAGATGCTTCTTGTGAATACCAAATCCAAGAGGTCTGAGTATGTTTTTAGACGTGAAAGTAGCTTTAACCCTAGCCTCCAATCCTGTTTCATCAGTTGGATTCTGGTCTTTCTTCATATATTTCTACTATATTTTTGAATGATGCATTCAATATGGACAAGAGAAACTGCAATGATTTCCATTTTATTAAATAAGGTAGGTTGCATTTGTTTATTATTGGGCCATATGTAATAAAACCCAAAAAATAATAAACTTACTGTTTTGCCTTAATAGATCATTAGATATATAGAAAGACAGATGTTACTGTACATTCATATAAATGTAGAAGTACAGCAGCTTCTCAAAGCAGATTAAAAATACTTTCAGAAAGCTGCCAAGATACTCAAAAAGTTACATGTACTTGACCTCACTAAGGATGCTCTCCAGTGTGGGAGGGGTATCCACTTGGGGAATGTCAAACTCCTTATCGTCGATCTGAGAACAGAAGTAACAAAAACACAGAGGGTTAGAATGCAGGATTTATTTCTCTGCTTTCTTTGTTGTATGTATATCTACATCTCCTTTGTCAGTCTCACTGAGCTTGTTCTCCATGTGTTTGACCCTAAAATGTTTCCAGAAACAACACATCAGCACTATGCAAGTGCTACTAAAAATAACAATCCATCCAAACGCGTGTATTTACAAGTGGTGGATGAGTTTCCTGCAAGTTGAGCGGAGTTGTAAGGCTGTGAGGTTAAGTGTAGAACAAGCTTCTATTTTTTTTTTTTTTTTTAAACATTTTATGTAGGTACAGGTAATGTAACATACTCAGTACTGAAAAATGAGGACTTCAAACACACCTCTTTGAGGGCTCGTGAGAGACACTCAGCGTTGAGAATTTATAACCTTTAAATGTATTTCTACCGCTATTTATGTATTGCTTGGATATCTTGTCCTTAATTTCATGTCTTTGCCTGTCATTTTTTGATGCCTATCACAACTTTTGGTGTAATTTTTTTTTTTTGACTGGTCAAAACTCTAATTCAAGAATTGGTGGCAGAATTCCAGTTTTCATCTATTTTCTGCAGTTTGCTGCAATTCACATGAGAAATCCTAAACATGTAAATGGTATAAGTGGCATCACTTGTCTTACAAGAATGATGGGGTAGATATCTAAAATGACAGTGGTGGATTGGATGAATGTTGGTGTGTATATCCAAAATGTCCTTTTTGAAGAATTTAATCATGAATATCTGCAATGGATATCCAGTCTAGCTGATAAATGCTAAAACAGCTTGCAATATATTACAGTATAAAACATGCAATCTCATTCAAAGTGGGAGGTTTTAGGCAGACTAGACGATATAAACTCAAGTTATAATAGTTGATTCATGGCGTAAAACATTCAAATTTGCCACACCATCACAGGGATATCATTCATGGAAAACTCCAAAGCTTCACAATTTGGCATCAAAAAGTCTTTAGATAAGACTGACGAGCTATCATTTCAAGATTATTTACATGTAGGTGTCTTCATGCCATCCCTAGCCACTCAACAACTTCCTGTTTAATGGTGAAACTCAAAATGCCACCAAGGTAATGCTGTTTGATGAAACCGCACCCTTTTTATTTATTTAACCTTTGTTTTACCAGGAAGTCCCTTGAGATTAAAAATCTCTTTTCCGAGGGAGACCTGGCCAAGACAGCACACCAATTCAGCCAATGTAAAATGTATAAGTATACAAAAACAATTAAGGCAATTCCGATATATAAATAAAATACTGAAACAGGTTCAAACAAAAACAAAAGAAGGAAAAAGAAAAAACATATCAGGAAAAGCAGTTACACACATAGATTACATTTTCCTTTATCAAGTTTTTGAATTGATTCAGGGAGACAAAATCACTGAGATTCAAAGTGTTTTGGAGGTTGTTCCTTGACCAAGGTGCATTATGGGAGAAAGCTGCTCTGCCAAGCTCACAGGGAATCCTGGGTACCTGTATGTGCAGCGATCTAGCAGAGCGAGAGTCATAGAAGTTCTTGATGGGTGAAAGAAATTTACCTAAATATGATGGAAGTTTGCCCAGTAATGCTTTGTAAATAAAGATGTATCAGTGCTGCTGTCTCCTCATGCTTAATGGAGGCTAGGAAATGAGATCGTACAGAACACAGTGATGGCTCTGGAATGGAGAGTTAGTGATAAAGCATAAGGAACTGTGATATACAGAGCCCAGCCGCCGCAACAAGGTAGAAGCAGCATGCATGTAAATAATATCCCCATAATCTAACGCACTTATAAACATTGACTGGACTATTGTTTTTCTGGTTGTTAGATTTCAATAGGCCTTATTACGATAAAAGAAACCCAGCACGATCCTCAACTTCTTTACTAAGTTCTCAATGTGTTGTTTAAAAGACAATTTTTCATCCACCCAAATACCCAGGTACACTATATTGCCAAAGGTATTCGCTCACCTGCCTTGACTCGCATATGAATGTAAGTGACATCCCATTCCTAATCCATAGGGTTCAATATGACGTCGGTCCACCCTTTGCAGCTATAACAGCTTCAACTCTTCTGGGAAGGCTGTCCACAAGGTTTAGGAGTGTGTTTATGGGAATTTTTCACCATTCTTCCAGAAGCGCATTTGTGAGGTCACACACTGATGTTGGACCAGAAGGCCTGGTTCTCAGTCTCCGCTCTAATTCATCCTAAAGGTGTTCTATCGGGTTGAGGTCAGGACTCTGTGCAGGCCAGTCAAGTTCATCCACACCAGACTCTGTCATCCATGTCTTTATGGACCTTGCTTTGTGCACTGATGCTCTCTGCTGAAGCACTGTTCTTGAGCTAATCTGAAGGCCACATGAAGTTTGAAGGTCTGTAGCGATTGACTCTGCAGAAAGTTGGCCACCTCTTGGCACTATGCGCCTCAGCATCCGCTGACCCCGCTCCGTCAGTTTACGTGGCCTACCACTTGGTAGCTGAGTTGCTGTCGTTCCCACACACTTCCACTTTCTTATAATACAGCTGACCGTTGACTGTGGAATATTTAGGAGGATCATAATCAGGTGTTCCAATCACTTCCATGGCCACAGGTATATAAAATCAAGCACCTAGGCATGCAGACTGCTTTTACAAACATTTGTGAAAGAATGGGTTGCTCTCAGGAGCTCAGTGAATTCCAGCGTGGAACTGTGATAGGATGCCACCTGTGCAACAAATCCAGTCGCTCCTAAATATTCCACAGTCAACTGTCTGCTGTATTATAAGAAAGTGGCTGGTTACAGATTGCGATGAAGCAAAGTATCAGTGGTTATTCCTGAGGTGTTCCAGTGTGTGAACATAGCACAGGACCTCTGGAGAAATGCTTCCTTTTTTTGGGCTCTGTCATTGGAAAGCTTATACAATCAAAGCTCCTAAAAAGTCTGGCATCAACCACTTTAATCACAACTCTACTAATGAATTATAAAGGTGTGGATAACAAAGAATGTCTGTGTACAGTCTCTCCTTATACCAAAGACTTGTTTAAGCCCCACTTGTTTTCCTGGCACTCGAGGTGACTGCTTTGTAAGTTCTGGGATGTTACATGAAGCTGTCAAATTCTGTTTGTACATGTAGGAGAAACACAGGCTGCAAACGCTGCTTTACAGAAATGTTGTGAAGGGCACTAGTGACACAATTGGCCACATCTATACCAAAGACCCATAAAATGTAAATTTTCACCACACTTGATACAATTCTGAACTTTTTTGACATTGCTAACTGCAGTAACAACTACATTTTTTATGGCCTGAACTACGTGGCTGTTTCATGTCACTTCCTCTGTCTAACATGCACCACTAGAGAACACACATTCAAATAGCATCTAAATCAAAAGATGTTAGACCCAGAGTCAAATTCAAAACACTCCAACTGGAGAAACTAAACGGAGGCCTTGCGCTACCCAACTTAAGAGAATACTTTCACGCTGCTCAGTTGAAATACATGGCATGTTGGTGTTCTCCAGAATATTATGCTAAATGGAAGAATATAGAGCTCACCCAGAGCAAAAGTCTACCTCAGACCAGGTTAGGAGAAAAACACTACAGACACCAGGAAGACGACAACTTCACTGTTTCTGAAACACTAAAAACATGGACGGATATAGTTAGAAAATATAAACTTGAAGGAGGCTGTAGGTTATTGCTATGGCCTTCGCAGACAACTCTTTTCAGACCAGGACAAATTGACAAAACCTTTACAACATGGACAGATAGAGGTATTACAGCCATATGCACACTGACAGAAGGTAACATTTTTAAATCATTTGAAAGGGTTAAAAACGAATTTGAACTAGAAAACAAAGACTTGTTTCGCTTCTTACAACTAAGACACTTCTTTGATACACAGGTAAAAACTGTTATATCATCAGAGAGCAATGTGCTGGTTAAAATGATGACGGATGCCTATAAGGAAATGCCCTCCAAAGCTGTCTCTAAACTATACACGTCTACAGAAATGTAATGGTAACACTTCACTGTATATAAAATCTAAATGGGAAGGTGAATTACAGACCAAAATTTCAGACACGTTTCTTTGTCACGCCTCAAATTAAAAGCAAACAGACTGGATTACAACAAAAATGTTGGAGACAATGTGGAAGCTATAACGCCAATCACAGTCATATTTTCTGGTCATGTGCCAAATTACAATCTTTCTGGGATGACAGTATTGGACCTTTGGAGGACATTTTAAATTCTAAGGTTCCCAGGGACCCATGAGTTCTGTATCTGGGATTGATCCCAGAAGGAGTTGTTATGAAAGAAGATAGGTACCTCTTCAAAATAATGATTGTTGCCTATAAGAAGGCCATTACAAGAAACTGGTTGAAAAGTGATGCTCCACAAACAGGACACTGGATGGACATTATGGAGGAGATCTACGCGATGGAGAAAATGACCTTTCACCTGCGAATCAAAGCGGGTGACTTTACACAAAACTGGAGAAAATGGACATTATTCAAAAACAAAGACAATGCTCACGCAACTAAATGAGAATTTGTATGCCCCCTCTTGTACTATTTTATTTTATGTTATGTACTGTCTTTGTTCCTATTGTTTATATATATATATATATATATATATATATATATATATATATATATATATTAAAAAAAATAGTTTAAAAAAAAATCAAAGGATGTTTGTCGCTTAAAGCTGGCTTCCTGTGTTCAGTAGTAGTTGCTATGACTATTAGTCAATATTGACTAATATACTGACCAAATTTAGGTTCATCTGGTTAATCTGCATGGAGTAGATTTCTAAATGTAAAGGTCTTGTAACTTTCTGTTGCCAGTAGATGGCACTTTGACTAGGATTTTATAATGGCATGTACATATCATTAGGACATGGCTTAGGACACATTCTGCCACACCCATGCCAAAAAATGTATTTCATCATTTCGGACACATTTGGAAAGTCTCATGAGTTTTTGAGCACCTGTGAGTCCTTAAAAAATCCAACTATTTAGAATATTAAACATAACAACAATGGCAATAACAGTCAATAAAGTCAAATTTTGGTATTTTTAAATCATTGCTACCATTATTTTTATTGACTGTTTATCACAAAATTGTTTATACAGAGACATAGGCAGAGTGGAGTGGCTCTAATGAATTAGCAGAGCTGTATTTGGAAGGTGAGGTAGGAGATACTATTCAAGGTTTAATAAACACAATAGTCTTATACAAGCATTCCTGGTGTGGCTATTAGACAGAAAAGACCCCAATAATTCACTTTTAGGTGTTAACATGATGATAACTTGGTGTACCTGGAACTTATTTTGCTGACATGCACTTTCCAGAGCACCATGACATCTTTCTAAAGTCAGATTACCTTAAACAACCCGCCCTAACTGACAAAAACATCTCTCTAGCCGAAATGTGCAAACACTGAACAAGAAACACAGCCATGTCCATACATCAGGACATTAGCTGTTTTCACAGAGGCTAAGGCTACACTAACAGCTAGCAGCTAAGTTAGGAGGAAGTCATACATTAACCTGAAACAGTGTCTATAAAACCATAAGATATACTTTAAGACCTGGACCTTAGTAGGCAATACAAGTGATAGAACAGAAAAAATTAACAAAACAAAGAAGAAGTGCATATGGAACTAAAGGAGACAAAATGCTACCACATGCTAATAAATAAGTTGCAATAATATCGGGTCCAAGTATCGGTTATCATCTGCCATTTAAAAAAAACAGAAAATATCGGTTGATCCCTAATAATAATAGTCCCTACAGAAACAAGAAAAAAAATCAAGAGGAGGAATAAATATAGTTGTTTCAAAGGGTTCCTAGCACTGGGCAATGTGTGATAAATGGCTAGCAGTGGCAAGCACTGCCACTTCACAGCTAGAAAGTCCTGGGTTTGAATCATAGCTGTAACGTATGTGTTCATCCTCTGCCTGCATCAGATGCTCCAGCCTCCTCCCACATTGTTAAGACAACCATCCATCCATTATCTATACACCACTAATCCTCATTTGGGCAAAGGCAGGGGACATCCTGGACAGGTCACCAGTCTATCGCAGGACTACACATAGAGACAAAAAATCACACTCACATTCACACCTATGGACAGTCTAGAGTTATCAACTAACCTCAGTATGTTTTTGGACTGTGGGAGGAAGCCGGAGTACTTGGAGAAAACCCACATGTGCACAGGCAGAACACACAAACTCCATGCAGAAAGATTCCAGGAAGGCCAGGATGTGAACCGGGGATCTTCTACCTGCAAGGCGACAGTGCTAACCACCAAGCCACTGTGCAGCCCATTGTTAAGACATGCTTAGGTTTATTGATTTTCTAATTCTGGAGGCGTGAGTGTGTATGGTTATCTGTCTCTCTGTGTTGGTCCTGTAAAGGACCGACTTCTTCATTGGCTTAGTAAGTCTTTTGCTGCCTGATGAGTGAAACAATACATTTTGCTGTCACCGTGTCCCAAAGATGAACAATCTATAGCTGATTATTTTAAAACACACAGTGAGCAGAGAGAAGGGCCCCGGTAGAGGGAGAGAGATCCATCTCAGACACACCTGGTGATAAAGAGTGTAGGTGCAGGCAAAAGATACCAACTGAGTCAGTTAAACAGAAAAAGTAGCCCACAGCAATCGATCACAATGGCGAACGCAGAGATGGGGCTGAAAAATTTTACAAAACTTGACAGCAATCCCAATCTTGGCTTCCTATAATTAAATAAACAAGATTGTCTGCAGTGCTGATGTTTTAAATGTGTTCTGCCCATAGAAAACAGGCCATGTAGATAAAATAAAACACACTGCCGCATGCGCGCTTGCTTTTATGAAAACACACGGGTAGGAAGCAGGACGGTGGTGAAGACACTGGATTTAACTCATTTTATGTAGAAACCAGGACTGTAGTTGGGGATCTGATCGGGACCAAATCATGCGCTGGTGCAACCAAATGAGAAATTTGATAGCATCCAGTGCTAGCACTGAAAAAACTTAGTCTGTAGCCCTGTGCTAAAGCAGCTGGGATAAGCTTCCTGCTGGAGAAAGCGGGATGTTGACAAGGCATGGATAATAAACATAATAGTTCCAAGACGGTCCACAAGCCCTAAAAAAGATTCTGGCTGTTAAAACATCAGTGAACCCAAAACATGGAATTTAATGTACCATCACATAAACATGAACAATTAAAACTGCATTTTGAGAGACTTAATATTTCCTTTTTATGGTAGGGTTAAGAGTATAAAGACTCAGTGTTCTTGCGGAGAACCTCATTAACATCACTCAAAGTCTGATCACTTCGGATGCACACTGGTCATACCTAACTGTGATGGACGTGTGGGAACAGTACAGCATAGAATAAACAACTTGCCATCCAAAGCAATACAGGATACAAATTTGAAAAATGTATAAATTAATTTATTGTTATTTTGTATGGTGGGAAAGGCTTCAATCATCCTGCACCAGGTCACTGTAGTAACATGATCAGCACTTAGTCCACCGTAATGGTACTCAACATAACAGCATCCAGGATTAACAAGTCAATTCTCAAACTAGAACCAAAGGTTGACAACTTGTTAGCCTAAATTTGTTACACCAAATTTGGAGACCATGGCCTTGTAAGTTGGTCTCATCACAACAAAGGAGCATAGAGACTCCTGACATGATCCATGTCAGTTAGTAGCTATATGCTAATCAGATGTGTGTCTGAGAAAAACAACCTCTAATGGTAATCCCAGTAAGTAAAATTAAATTAAACATGAGTTACCGCAGGAGTTTAGTTGGTGATTACATTAGGCATCCATATGCATACATGCATATCATGTGTTACGACACATGTCCCGTGTAGAACATACAGAACAATGCCGTCCAAATGTAACACTAACAGCTACTAACTGATCACTATAGCACAAAATATGCTGAGGTTAACTGATGATTCTAAATTGTCCGTAGGTGTGAATGTGAGTGTGATTGTTTGTCTGTATATGTAGCCCTGTGATAGACTGGTGACCTGTCCAGGTGTCTCCTGCCTTCACCCTAAGTCAGCTGGGATAGACTCCAGCCCCCCAACGACTCTAATGAGGATTAAGCGGTATATAGATAATAGATGGATGGATGATCAGTATGCTCCTGTTTGTTGAGTTTGTGGAAGGTAAAAGGTATGCACTAAATTAATGTAGCAACTTTTAACATTCGCTGAGGCTCTACAAAGCGACTACTTTGCTGTTCTCATTCCCCCATTTACACACACATGCATGTACACACACACTAATGGCAGCAAGGCAGTCATAGAAGGTAAGAACCTGACATGAAAACACCTGTTTTAGGAGGCACCTTCCGGCTCAGTGTCTCAGCTAAGGAAGCCTCAGCACAGAGGAAAACCACCAACCTTGTGTTGAGTGGACGATTTGCTGCCACACAAGGTGACACAACTGGAGTCACTTCAGACAGAGACTACACCAACACATTTAATTTAGGTTTCTGAAAATTAGGAAAATAATAGCACATTACTTGTGATGTTGATTGAGTCGTGGAGCCTGACCTGTACGGTAGCTATTACAGGATCACGTGATAATATTCTGACTTAAAGACAACGTAGAAGGAGATCTGTTAACAAATGCATCGATACCTTCACAAATCTTTATAGCAACATTTGTGGCCTCAGCTAAAGCCTCACAGCTTTTCGTCTGTTACAGTGAAAAACATGAAATCACACACATTTCAACTCTCCTTCCATCTTATCCGAGACACTCAACTGAGCCTCTTCGAGACCTGCCAGGACACAACTGGGCTTATTATTGAATAAAACGTGTTTTTACAAAGGACACTAAGTTCGTAATTTCGAGCCGCCGTTGTGTACAATCAGTACATCTCACGGTGTGTTGACGCCGGAAAAACAAGAAGAGTCCTGCGGAAGCACCAGAGATAAATGTTCACCGCCATGACAGGAGAATAAGTACAGTCTCTCACCGAGTCCACTTCCATCAGGTTGAGCTGGGAGGAGGCTGAGAGCAGGCTGCGGGTGTCCGGGGACTGGGACATTTCTCTGTTTAAACGCGCAGACTGTGCAGAATTTCGCAGACCATAGGCGCATCCACAACAGTTCCTTAGCCAGGAACCACATTTATTACAAGTTCCGGTAAAAATTTCCAGAATAAAATTCAGCAACATGCTGGTCTCGCTTAGCCAGCCCACTCTGTAGTATAGAAACATACTGAACTATCAAAGCCACAGTAACATTCACGTAGTATCTCAAAAAAGTAAACTCATGACACCACCCTAATGGAAAAAATTATTAGACTACCCTTTCTTCAATTTCTTGTTCATTTTAATGCCTGGTACCACTAAAGTTTTATTACCTGAAGAATACAATGAACACGACAAAAATGCAGCTGATTACATAACACTTTATGAGTGAGAGACAGGTAGGGAAAAAACGGAAGATCTCTAAGACAGTCGTTCATTACACCAAGAAAAAACAAGTCCAACATGGTACTACCAAATTGATAGCTGATCGCGGCAGGAGACGGCTTTCTACCCCACGAGATTACCGTGCACTCATCCGTTCCTGTGTCAGGAATCGTCGTCAGACCTCCAGGGATCTTAAAAATGAGTGGGCACTGTGGAGAACTGTGACTTGTTTGCAGAGGTGGGTAGACTATCACAAAATTGTACTCAAGTAAGAGTAACGTAACTTCAAAATAATATCACTCAAGTAGAAGTAAATAGTAATCATCCAAAAAATTACTCAAGTAAGAGTAAAAAAGTATTTGGTGAAAAGACTACTCAAGTACTGAGTAACTGTTTGATTGTAATGTCTGATTTATTTTTTTCAGCCGTCTTTGAGTTTTTGGAAAAGCGCTTTATAAATAAAATTTATTATTATTATTATTATTATGTGATCAGATGGACAAAAATGTAAAATAATGTGCAAATTCTGGTATTTCCAAATAATAAAATAAAAAATATCAAAAATAAATCACATCTTTACAAAATGACAAGTTAAGGCACAAGAAATGCAAATTTCCAAATCTCTTTTTTCAGAACATGAAGCTTTTGAAAGAAATACCTGAAGTAAGGTAAGTATCTACCTAAATACCTAAACCTACCTAGTGCACGCTATGATTTAAAGGTGCCAAAATATAGAGTGCATTGCAGCTTGCTGTGTATAAGGCTGGGTTGTTGCAGACTGATCAGAGTGCCAAATCAGACCCCTGTCCACCACTGAAAGCAACAATGGGCACATGAGCAGGGGAGCTTGACAATGCCGCAAAGGACAAAGGTGGCCTGGTCTGGGAAATCACATTTTCTTTTAAATTGTGTGGCCAGAGATGGAAACTTAAAGGAGACCTCAGGAGGTGATGCAGCAGAATACACAATGGAAAGAAGGCAAGTCAGTGTGATGCTCTCTGCAATGTCCAGCTGGAAAACCATTCATTCATGTAGGTTTTACTTTGATACATAACATCGATCTAATCATTGTTGCAGACCGTCATGGCGATAGCATCCCTTGATGGCAGTGGCCTCATTCAGCAGAATAAAGTGCCCTGTAACAAAGAGTTCAAGGTGTAGACTTTACTTTCAATGATCTGCACTATGGCTCTTTTCTACCCTAGCACTACTCATAGCGCTTTACAGTGGTTATCATTCACCCATTCCCACACACACACTCACACAGCAATGGTGGCAGAGTTGCCATGTAAGGTGCTCCCCTGCAATTGGGAGCCACCTTGCAAATCAGATGTTTTGCTTTGCTAAATAGCTGTGGAACTATTCACTGCAGAGCTAAGCATCTCATCCAAAACAAACAGTCAGCATTACAGCTGTATCTATACACATCTTTATAAAGGTTTGCAAGGGTTTGTCCGTCCTCAAGCCATCTCACTGAGTTAAAGAATGTTATACAATCAGGCTAACATACACACGCACACACACACACACACACACACACACACACACACACACACACACACACACACACACACACACACACACAGTCTGGTGCTGCGTCCTGTCCTTTTTTTGGCTTGGCACATGCTTGCATTGTATGACATACTCAACTCAACAATAAGATAAGGTTTATATTCCAGTGACAGTTGGCCTGTATTTTTTTGTTGTTGTTGTTGGTTTGTTATTTTTTCATCAAGGAATTTTGGTGTTTATTAAATCAATTTACCTATGTACAGATGTAGAACACTGATAAACACCCTCATAGCCTGTTGCATTTAAAGTGTTCATTATTCAATTTCTCAATTCAATATACTTTCTCACAAAGAGGCAGTGTCTTTTAATGCTGCTAATACAGAGTGCCAAACTGATTTTCATTGTTTTTGTAACAGTGACAATAAAGATCTATTGTTCTTCTTAAATGGTATTCAATATACCTATACAAATATACCAAATATACTATGAACTGTGATCTCTCTGTCTATGAACTTGATCTCTCTCTCTCTCTGTGAAAGTGTTTTTTTAAGAAAATGTTCCTGTTTTCTATTACTTTTTCAATCCATTTTTTTAGTGTTCTAAAACCAAAATCCAACTAGTAAAGCTTTAATCAAGAATATCTAATAATAATATTCTGCATAGCCCTCAAATGGACACATGAACATACACACATGCATATATTAATATGCAGAGTTACTTTTATTACTGCTTTTCCTTAAGGTAAAGCTGTTAATACATTTTCCATTACTGTGATTACTGTGGACTGCTCATTCTGTTCCAATACTTAGGGGGCATGACATTATTGTAAACATATTAAATACAAATCACAACAACAAATACCACAAAATAAATATTATTTAAGTACCATAACACCATCAGCATTCTGAAATGTGTATCCTAAATTTTGAATTATGACTTTATTTTCATATTATGATTTTCATCTCAAAATCATTCCAAAGCATTTGATTGTACAACCTACTCAGAATTCTCTAGTCTGTGCACATCTCCAGGCTGTAACCCTTCAGCTCTGGCATCACCACTTTTAGCTACAGTGCACAAAAATGCAGCGTCAAAACAGAAAGTGCATTAAAATGAATGACACACATTTGTGCAGAACACTAGACTTCCAAAGCATTCTGCCACTATGCATTTAATTTGGCCCTTATTGTTAATTTTAAAGTCATATAACATATTTACTAACTTTTATCCATTAATATCTGTGTTCCCTCACTTCATTATTAAAAAGAGCAATGTTTGTTCATCACAACTTCTGCTGTCACCCAAATACAGTAGTATGATCCTCTTGTGTTTTTTCAAGATTTTTATTTGCGATTTGCACACATAAACAGACAGTTTAGGCACATAGGAATTCTTGGAAGTTCAGTTAAAGAACACACAACACAGCTGTCAAAAACAGAATTCAAAAAAAGACACTCAACAAGAGTGATATAAAGGATAAGTACAAAAAAAATCAGAGAACCAGATGCTGCAGCTGAGGTATGAAAATGCTTCAGTTGTCAATAGTTGTCAGTATATATATATATATATATATATATATATATATATATATATATATATATATATATATATATATATATATATATATATATTATTCAGTGGTTTCTATTTCAACATTTTATACATAGTAGATTAATACTGAAGGCATTGAAACTATAAAAGAATACATAGGGAATTATGTTGTAAACACAAAAAAAATCTTCAGTATTAATCTACAATGTAGAAAATAATGCAAATATATAAAAAGCATTGAATGAGAAGGTGTACTTATTTCCTCACAGATTATACAGCACAAAGATTATGCTTTTGGATCAAAAAATATTGTTTGAAGGACTGAGGAATCGTTATGAGTTTTATCGTCTTTGATAATGATTTTTATTTATTTATTTCATATGACAACAGCAATAAAGTCTGAGAGTAGCCTATGCCTTTATTTTTCACTGACGGGACTTTTGGCCAAAACTATTAAACCAATGAAAACTTGATCACCAAACAAGGAATGGTAGTAAAAATGTGTGTGCCATTATAATTCGTTACAAAAATACTCCTCCATACATGTTATTTACAGATGTGTTTTTAAAATATTTTTTCCCTTCTGTTTGTTCGACAAACACAAATACTGTGGCAAGGCATCAGGACTGACGGCGGATCTGTGTTATCCTGTGTGTTGCAACTTCTCCGCTGAAAACGAGAGAAGGAAAGAGGACCGGAGTGAGGAAGGAAAGGAGACAAAGACGCCGTCAGTCGGGTGTTGGGTCGCGGCCTGCTGTATTCCTTCGACTCCGTTCACCTCCATTCACAGTAAATAAAAGCATGGAGGATCTGACTCTCGGGATCTAACGCCGAGCAGCGGGGGGTAAAGACACTGCCGCATGCGCTCTTGCTTTTATGAAAACACAGGAAGGAAGCGGGACGGCGGTGAAACGCGTTGACAATTGGTTTTAAGTCATTTTCCGCAGAAATAAGGACTGTAGTTGGGGGATCGGATCGGGACAGCGCGCCGTGCTGAGCATGAAGCGGACGGCGGTGGTGGCCAGGCACAATGGCCTCGTCTCTCCTTTGGGGAACAACAACTCCGGGGCTTCGAGCATCGTCTCGCCGCCCCAGCCGAGGGCCACTGGAATCTCCGCTCCTGCCGACATCGGTGCCGGCGGTGGGGTGGACGGCCTTCTGGATTTCTCCAAAGGCCCCACCGTCAAAACGGAGCTGGTGTGCAAATGGATTGACCGAACTTCTTCGAGACAGAGGTTTGGGCGGACAGCGACATCCGTCTGCGACCAAACTTTCAGCTCCATGCCCGAGCTGGTGGACCACGTCACCACCGAGCACGTCGCTGCGGGGCTGGAGACCCTCAGTCATGTCTGTATGTGGGACGAGTGTCTGCGCGGCGGGAAGGCGTTCAAAGCCAAATACAAACTCATCAACCACATCCGCGTGCACACCGGGGAGAAACCGTTTTCATGCGCATTTCCCAACTGCGGCAAGATGTTCGCACGCTCCGAGAACCTGAAGATCCACACTCGCACCCATACTGGTAGGCTTTCACCACTGTGTCACTACACGCAGTGATCACGTTAAACTGTGATCAAAATCCGTGTCGTCCGTCACAGCTGCACTTTCTCCCCCCACAGACACTGAGAATAGAGGTTCGTAGAGATTGTCCTCAGTGTGCCTAGGAATCCCCTCCATGTTTACGCAGGCTCAGTTCAGTATCGCTCCTCAGCAGACTTCACTGCCTCCTTGTCTCCTAGAGGAGCCGTGGGTGGCAGCGGCAGCAGCTTAGGAGTCATGCAAGGTGACAGGAATCACAACATGAGGGGGCAAGGATGAAGCCATGTACACAAGAGAAATTACTGCTTTGAGACGTGCACATGGCTCTGTTTACCATTTTTATTAGCCATCAGCGTAGGAACTGTATGAGCTGTTATTGATTATAAACAAATACTGCTTCATAGATCAGTTATAATCAGTAAGAACAGGTCATGCTTTACCAATATGGTGGACAATCCTTCAATAATTTTTTGGGGACAATAATTAATAAAAATTGCAGTTGAAAACAATGTAATTCTAAAATTGCAGAGACTGTAATTTAGCATGTTTAAGGTTAGGCTATTTAATAATGAGACCAATGCTGTGATTCAGTTGTATTTAATTGGAGCATTTAGGGGCTGCACAGTGACTCGGTGGTTAGCACTATTGCCTTGCAGCTAGAAAATCCCCGATTCGCATCCCAGCCTTCTTGGGATCTTTCTGCATGGAGTTTGTACGTTCTCCCTGTACATGCATGGGCTTTCTCCAGATACTCCAGCTTCATCCCATGACAGAGTTTCATATCACTGCACTGTACAAAGATAAATGAAGAGCAAAATGGGACAAACCTTTTCATTTTCTCTTTGATTTTATCAAGTATTTCAAGACCTCAGACTTTATATACCTTTGATCAGGTGTGTTAAACTCATTTTAGTTCAGGGTCTACATACAGCTAAATTTGATCTCAAGTTGGCCGGACCAGTAAAATCAGAGCATAATAACCTATAAATAGCCACAACTCCTAATTTGTTTTAGTGCAAAAAAGCGCACTCTGAAGATGTTCACATTTAATGAACTTTTTACAAAACATTGTGAACAACCTGGGCTGCACAGTGGCTTGGTGGTAAGCACTTTCGTCTTGCAGATCCCCGGTTCGCATCCTCACCTTCCCGAGATCTTTCTGCATGGAGTTTGCATGTTCTCCCTGTGCAGCGTGGGTTCTCTGGCTTCCTCCCACAGTCCAAAACATGTTCAGGTTAACTGATGATTCTGAATTGTACTTAGGTGTGAAAGTGAGTGTGATTGTTTGTCTCTATATGTAGTCCTGTGACAGACTGGTGACCTGTCCAGGGTGTCCCCTGCCTTCACCCTAAGTCAGCTGGGATAGACTACAGCCCCCCATGACCCTAATGAGGATTAAGCGGTGTATAGATGATGGATGGATGGATGGATGGATGGATGAAACATTCAGGAGCTCTTTATACCAGTTGCTCAGTTAATACTAGATACCAGACACAGGGTTTAAACTGTAATTTCAAAAGTTTAGAAATTATTTTATGTTCGTTTCTCATGTGGTGATGCTCCAGCATGTTTGAAATCTATTACACAGAGAATATTGAAGAGAAGCACAACTTTAAAAAATTAAATTGCAAATCAAATCGCAATGTCTGTCAGAAAAAGCACAATCATATATTTTCCCTAAATCATTCAGCTCTATTTTGGGTTGTATTTTACATTCTTATCACACAGTATGAGGGAAAGAGTGCAGATGATATCTATTATAGGTGAGCAGACTACAACAACAATGAACAGACACGGTGATAACAGGCTAATTATCTTAAGCGCCAAATCCCAATGAATTTTAAACTAACAGTAACATCTGAAGGCTTGATTAAATATTGTATGAAACAAGAATAGAATAGAATATCTTTTATTAGTCCCACACTGGGAGATTTACAACGTCCCAGCAGCAAAGTGACAGTAAGAAAAGCAAAAATACAGAACTATAAGTTAAAGAGATGATGTATACACACTATATATACACAATATAAATAATCAAAACAGAAGAACACAAGGATACTAAGAACAAATTTAAGAATATTTACATGAATAAATTGCACTGCATGAATAGCTAATTTATTATTGCAGAGCGGTACAGCATTTGTGATTGTCTATGTTTTGAGGCACCAAGTGTGAAATTACTGAAGAACTTTTTCTTGATGAGAAACCCAGTAAAGTAAACCCAGATGCAAACACTGAAGTTCTTTGTCCAAAGAACAAGCTAAATTTGCCAACATTATGCCTCAGGGTTCCATTATGGACCCAGGTCTACATTTACCACATCTTACTTCCCACATTTGGAGCACATTTCTTTTTGTTTTGTTTTGATGACATTTCTGTTTCTGAGATGGGGGTGATCTGATCAGAAACTGGCTTATTAGAATTGGCAATTTCCCTTCCAAGTTTCAGTGTGTTTTACTTCATAGGTATTCTGATATCAAGATTTTTTTTCTATTAATTTGGAACCATTTATTTTTATTGACTGATCTGCACACCGCACAGTGTTTTTACTCATGGCCTTTAGTCCACTTTACAATCTTTGTTTATATCTCCTCTGAGGTTTAAAGACACCCCATGTTTTGTAGCTTCAGAATAGGGCTTCAAAATTATACAACAGAGGGATACAATATTGAATATTTACTGATATGCCAGTATTTTTCAACTCTGACAGGTGTCATCTGTCTGTCGATGATGCTGAGAATCCATGGAATCCATCTCACTGTTGTTTTGTTTAAACTGAATTGTCACTGGTTCACACCACTCATGCCTCTAATTCTTCAATGCGCACTTATGCCATCCATCCCACATCACATACAGTTGAGTCCAAAAGTCTGACTAGTAAAGTGTTTTGAGTTTACTACAAAATGGTTCATTAAAAAAAGATATCAGCTGGACAATTTGATTGAGAAGCTGAATCTGAGAAAAATGTCAGTGAATTTACAATATCTTATAGTATTTATTATGCCTTTTTCTAAGCGAGAGCAACACTGAAGCAGCATGGAATAACTAAGCAATGTTATTCCAGCCTGATGTGACAGTATTCCAAAGAGGATCTGGCCATGTCGGGAATGCTTGATTGGGTCAGTTTTAAACTGCCCTCATTGAATTAATAATGGAGTTGCGGTCAGATGACTGTGAAGAAACAGTTTCTGTTAGCTTTACTTCATGACAGAATTCTGTCCTCTTCACAAAAATGAAAACTGGGGAATGACGTATCCTTGGTGAGGGTGGTGTCAAATTTGTGCAGGTGTTTACATTCAGAGTAGAAAAAACACTCCCAGGCTAGAATATTTCCACCACTTTTTACTGTGGGGTTGGCACATTGTGGTATCATTCTCTCTCCTGTTCATTTGTATTATCCTACCATAAATCTCAAACTTGTATTAATCAGTTAATACACCTTTTGTCTCCTGAAGCAGTTGCCACACTTCCTCTCAGATCGCAATTAAACAGTCTTCTTTTGAACATACTCCTCCTGATTGGATTCTTTATTTAGCAAATTCTATGTCTGGGATGAATTTTATATCTTAGTGAACAGCAGAGCTTGACTGATATATCGATGATTTTAATGGCTGATATTGGCCTATCACAGATAAGACAGCATCTTTGTGAATGTTGTCCAGATGTATACATCACAGCTGAGCAGACGGTGGTGTGGAGTCAAGCGGTGTCCTCATGGTAAGTTTGTGTGACACTGCTGAAAACTTGATTTGAAATAAAGACTGTCAGCCGACATATCAACAAAGTCATTTTTGTCTTCTGAAAACTGATTTCAGCAGCACCTGCCCCAAAAATCCAGCGTTAGATAAATGAGCCCAGCTCCAGTGAGCACAGCTGATCTCGTAATGTTGCGGTCACTTTTTGATGCAGCTGACCAGTTTCTGTGTGTTTTACAGTGCCAATTGCTGCCCTCTTACTACCTTTACTTCTGATTCTATGTTTCCTACCATCAAAAGTGGTACTTAATAAGCAACGTTCTGCTGGAAACTTCCAGTGGCTTGGTGGTTAGCACTTTCGCCTTGCAGCTAGAAGATCCCTGGTTCACGTCCCGGCATTCCCGGGATCTTTCTGCATGGAGTTTGCATGTTCTCCCTGTGCATGTGTGGGTTTTCTCTGGGTACTCCAGCTTCCTTCTCCAGTCCAAAAACATGCTGAGGTTAATTGGTGACTCTAAATTGTTTGTGAGTGTGATTGTTTGTCTCTATATGTAGCCTTGTGATAGACTGGTGACCTGTCCCTGCTGTCACCTGGGACAGACTCTAGTCCCCCATGACCCCATTGAGGATTAAGCAATGTATAGATAATGGATGGACTATGAACAACCTCAAATTTCTTAGAAGAAATAAGTGCAATTTCAACAGTATTATGTCTCAGTTTATCATTTACACATTACAACTTACAGACCAGTGTATCTGCAAAGATACAAAACATTTAGTCACAGGTATTTGGAAATGAACAATATTGTATTTACTTTATGATCAAAACAACTTGTCAAGATCTAGAAATTGTTTTAAATTTACGGTTTTACAAATTTACAATTTGCAGTTGATGTCCGTAATTTTTACACTTTGCACAGTCATCCCATGGACCAGATTCGACCCTCTGACAGGCCGGTTTTAGCCAACGGGCCGTATGTTTGACACTTCTATCCCTGCCTTAGATCTTACTTTTAAAAGAGAAAATGTAAAATGTAACAGTCACTCAAACAAAATGACAGACACTAAACTAAAAATTAATAAGTACTGTAGGTTACTACATTGTTAGACTACCTCTGTCTTCCTGCAAGGTTCACCATTGCATTTATATTTAAGCATAACCCAGTCATGTATGCATGAGAAGGTCGTCAGTGTCATTTTTTCCTAACTATTCAGTTTGCCTCTTGAGTGCTTTTTTTTATACAATATCATTCAGTGTGCTGTATTGTTAATCCAGACACCAACATTATTAAGGGTTTCCTCCAGTTTAAAGTAATTCCTAACATCTTTCCTCATCACATATACTGTAAGTACAGCTAATATTAGTTGGTTGCAAATTGCTAAATTTGGTGCACTGTGCCTTTTCAACTGTGATAATGAGGAATGTGGTGTTTGTGTTACAGGTGAGAAGCCATTCCAGTGTGAATTTTGCGAGCGGCGCTTCGCTAACAGCAGTGACCGAAAGAAGCACTCACAGGTCCACACGGCCTCAAAGCCCTACGACTGCAAAGCACTGGGCTGCACTAAGTCTTACACACATCCCAGCTCCCTGCGCAAACACATGAAGGTTCACGTAAAGTCCTCACCTACCTCTGAACCTCAGGACCTGTACGACTCCATCTCTCATCAACTCCAGTCTCCTCATCAAGCTGTCCTTGAGCCCCTTGACCTTAAAATGAATCGCCTCTCTCCGACACTTGCCAACAAAACCACTCATTTTCCTCTTTTGTCCAATCATGAATTGGATATCAGCTCAGCCAGTGAAGTGGACCATAAGCTTCTGCTGCGGAGTTCATCTCCATTGGCAATGCCTCTTGATCTCTCTCTGTCAGGCCTAAAGAATCAGCTGACCCAGAAGCAGCAGAGTGGCAGAACCCCGAGGAGGAGTCAGCGCTCAGTCAACCCAGCCTTACCTCAGTTGTCTAACATTAAGGAGTGGTATGTCTGTACCAGGACTACAGCACCACATTTTCCTCTACTTCACCCGGACCATATCAAATCAGAACCTAGTGATGAGGAGGAGTACGTCACGTAAGATGGAGGGACTGGTGAACTGGGACATAAAGAACAAATCTCATGCTGTCCGACCCAGGTCAGGCAGTACAAGCAGTTGAATAGTTCAACATCTGTGGCCCTTGGTGAAGGCTGCGATCAGAGAGAAGGATTTTTACTGCATCTCACATAAAAAAAAAAAAAAACTCAGAGATTGTCACTTTGTGTGGACCAAAAGCAGTAGAATGAAATTATGACAGAAAGGACAAAAGGAATTTTGTCATTATGGTTATGAAACATAATGTTTTACAGAAAACTGAAAGTTATCAGCATTAACTAGCTAACCTGAACAAACAAAGGAGTTAACCTTTGTACAAGTGGACCAGAGGATTTTTGGTTACTGCACTGCTTGCTGTTAAAGAGTATGTACAGGGTGTGTGTACATGACATGACCTCTCTAAAGAGACAGATTATTGTCCAATTTAAGGGCTCCATCTTGGTAAAGCACTATCAAGGGCTAAATCGGTACTGATGGAAAGAAGTTAATGTTGAACCTCCAAACAGCAGACACATATGGTGGAGGGGAGCATAACTGTTAAGGTCTCAGTTTGCTTTAAACAAACTAATTTGCACAATGTTTGAAAGTTGGAAAAAGCAGCTGATTTTGCTGTCAGAAAGGGAGGTCTACATACTGTTAGATGATCTGACAAGCACTTGCTTGAAAGCAAACTGAAGCCTTTCGTAACAAACCATTGGTACTCATTGGAACTTGCTCAAAAGTGTTTACAGTAAAGAGTGATCACAGTCTAATCCAATGCAGCAGCAAGCAGTTAAACTCCAGTTAAAAGAGAATGGGTCTGATCCTTCCTTGTGCTGATCAAGAGTCTCCTTAACATCTTCAGGGGGCCTATCAGTGGGTTAATTGCATACATCTGTTCTTACTCCAGTCACAATTGAGTCATCACCTTAAGCTTTCAAAATATCAGCACACATCTCATATACACATTGTTTTAACAATGCAAAGCTGCATCTTGGATTTGAGTATTGAGTTAAAATAAGCATCCTCCATCCATGAATGAATGGAACAAGCTGAATTGTTGAAATTGTGGCATGGCTTGAAAATTGTTTAAAAAAAAAAAAAAAAAAAAAAAAAAAAAGCAAGTCAAACCGATGCTCAGCCATCCACTAGTAGTTAATTTCAAATTGGATTTGAACCTCAGATACAAGAAAGTCTAATATTTTTTCCTGTTAAGTAGACTGGCAACTCTAAATTGCCACGAATGTGTGTGACTGGTTGTCTGTTGCCGTGTGTGTCAGCTCTATGAATAACCTGTGACCTGTCAAAGTTGTGTTCCACCTCTCACCCAATTTCAGCAGTGATAGCCTCCAATTCTCTGTGACTCTCAAAGATTACCCAGGCATTGCTGATGGATGGATGTTTGTTCTCTATTCTAAATAAATTTGGCTAAATAGGGGATTTCTCTATAACCTTTTTAGTCACCATGTTACCAAGCTATTAACTTTGTCATTACATTATTATTTCTGAGGAACGATGGACATAACTGCAAAATAACGCTCAAAACTTGTGTTTACTTTTAAATAGTAGAAGGTATTTCACAATTGTGTCTTAATTAAATGCAGGATCACTGATGGCAAAGTGGTTGAGGGAGCAATTACTGAGGAAATCAAAAGCACAGAGGTAACATGGGCTTTCATCAGTGCAGAACAAGTTTGAACGCAAGGACAGAATTGTGGCATTGAAGTTTAAGATCTGAGACCAATTATTCACATGGTTGGAACAGTGGAACACTGCCACTTCAAATCCTCAAGCTGTGTGTAGTTTACATGCTCTGTCTATGTCTGCATGAGTTTCTGCCACAGTCCAAACACATGCCAGGGTGATAAACTGAAAACTCTGCCCATGTGAATGTAGGTGTGATGGTTGTTTGTCCATACATGTTAACCCTGTGCTCGACTGAGAACTTGTTTGGGTGTGCTATGCCTCCCACCCAGTGTGAGTGGGGATCAGTTCTAGCTGTCCGTGACCCTGAACATGATAAACTGGTATAGATCATTAATTGATCTCTTGCATGGGTCATTCCACGTCAATCCACAAAATTTTTAGAAAGTTCACGCCAGACTGTCTCATATTTGATTATTTTTTATGTTGATATGTACACTACCGTTCAAAAGTTTGGGGTCACCCAGGCAATTTCATATTTTCCATGAAAACTCACACTTTTATTCATGTGTTAACATAACTGCACAAGGGTTTTCTAATCATCAATTAGCCTTTCAACACGTTTAGCTAACACAATGTAGCATTAGAACACAGGAGTGAAGGTTGCTGGAAATGTTCCTCTGTACCCCTATGGAGATATTCCATTAAAAATCAGCTGTTTCCACCTAGAATAGTCATTTACCACATTAACAATGTCTAGATTGTATTTCTGATTCATTTAGTGTTATTTACATTGAAAAAAAAACTCCTTTTAAAAATAAGGACGTTTCTAAGTGACCCCAAACTGAACGGTAGTGTATGTTATTAAGTAAAATGTAAAATCTGAGATCATAGATAATATTAAGTTTTGATTTTAAAATTCCTAAAGAATGTGGGGTAATTTTGATTTTTGCATTGTTTTCCAAACTCTGGAGCAGTGTTTGAAGTGCAATAACTTAAGAAACAACCCTGCTTCGATATAACAATACAAAGGAGTTATACGATTTAAATTTGGTCAAAAATGTCATTGTTTCTGTTTATTCTACTACTATATTTCAAAACAAATATCGGCATAAACAGACACACTAGAATTTTTTGACCAAATGAACACCGTCATATAACTGGTTTCAATTGTTCTGTCAAAGCAGAGTTGTACCATTGAAGACTAAATGTACATATCAATGAGCATGCAGAATTTCAGGACTGTAACTACATTATTTCTCAAGTTATGGCACTTCAAACATTGCTCTGCAGACTGGCACAAAGAAAACAATGCAAAAATGGACATGACCCCACCCCATTTTAAGAATTTTTAGCTGAAAAGCTAATGTTACCCATGATCCCAGATTTAACACATCATCAGCTCAATCATTATTCACCACTTTATAAGAATCTGTCAAATTGAAGAGGGTCAGGCGTGGGGCATTTAAGTGAATTGAGGCATAATGAACCACATGCAACCACAAACTGAAAAATAATATACATTCCATTTCACATAGAACTGTCATTATGTTACATGATAAGCCAATCCACAGAGTGCTTATTAACAGCTGTCTCATGATATCCAGCGCTCACATTCTCCACTGATGAAAACACTTTGCTCTTTTTTAGGAGGGATGTTCATTACATTTTGTTGAAACTGAGTGTTTTATGCAGTATCTCAAGTTATTCCAATATTCTAGTACAGAATGCCATACATTTGATGAACCATTAATTATGTCTTTATAAAATGTTTATGAATTCAAGGCAGTTGTTCAAATGTCAGATAAGGTGAGTTAATACGAACTTCAATGAAATCTACCTGTATTCCTTAATGACCTGCCTTACAAAACAGGAACCCTCTGATTAATCAACATTAAATTAACATTTTTATGTGTATAAGAAACATACAAAAAATGGGATTAAAAATAATTATTAGATTTACTTAGTTTCAGGTTGTTGCTGTTGAATAATTTTGCTATCAGCATTTTTGTCATTTTGACTTCAGTAATGTTTCTTAATTTTTTTTCTGGAAGTTCATTCAGCCCTGTCATTTTTACCATGATAATTAACAAGACTTTTCGGGCTTGAGGATAAACAACAGAAAAAAATACATTTCAGTTAACTTCAGTGTACAAAGATTTGATGAAATTTTACACCAATCAGACATGACAGTATGACCACCTGCCTAATATTGTTTTGGTCCCTGTTTTGCTGCCAAAACAGTCCTGATTCGTCGCGGCATGGACTCCACTAGACCCCTGAAGGTGTGCTGTGGTATCTGGCACCACAATGTTAGCAGCAGATCCTTTAAGTCCTGGAAGATGCGAGGAGGTTCCTCCATGGATCAGACTTGTTTTTTCAGCACATCCCACAGATGCTGGATTGGATTGAGATGTGGGGAATTTGGAGGCCAAGTCAACACCTCAAACTCCTTGTGCTCCTCAAACCATTCCTGAACCATTTTTGCTTTGAGGCACAGCGCATTATTCTGCTGAAAGAGGCTACGGCCATCAGGGAATACTGTTTCCATGAAAGGGTGTGCATGATCTGCAACAAGCTTAGGTAGGTTGTACTTGTCAAAGTAACATCCACATGGATGGCAGGACCCAAGGATTCCCAGCAGAACACCACCCAAAGCATCACACTGCCTCCACCGGCTTGTCTTCTTCCTATAGTGCATCCTGGTACTATGTGTTACCCAGGTAAGCGACACACATGCACCCGGCCATCCATGTGATGTAAAAGAAAACATGCTTCATCAGACCAGGTCACCTTCTTCCATTGCTCTGTGGTCCAGTTCTGATGCTCATGTGTCCACTGTTGGTGCTTTTGGTGGTACAAAGGTTTCAGCATGGACACCCTGACTGGTCTGCAGCTATGCACTCCCATATGGAACAAACTGCGGTGCACTTTGTATTCTGACACCTTTCTATCAGAACCAGCATTCACTTCTTCAGCAATCTGAGCAACAGTAACTGGTCTGTTGGATCAAACCACACGGACCAGCCTTCACTCCCCACATGCATCAGTGCACCTTGGCCACCCATGACCCTGTCGCCAGTTCACCACTGTTCCTTCCTTGGACCACTTTTGATAGATGCTGACCACTGCAGACCAGGAACACCCCACAAGAGCTGCAGTTCTGGAGATGCTCTGACCCAGTTTTCTAGCCATCACAATTTGCTCCTTGTCAAACTTGCTCATATCCTTACGCTCGACCATTTCTCCTGCTTCTAACACATCAACTTTGAGGACAAAATATTCACTTGCTGCCTAATATGTCCAACCCACTAACAGGTGCCATGATGAAGAGATAATCAGTGTTATTCACTTCACCTGTTGGTGGTCATAATGTTATGCCTGACTGGGGTATATATTAAATATTTACTATCTGCTCCAATTGATCCCAAAAAGGTGCTCATAAAGTTAGTGTGGACTGCCTTGCAGAGATTTTGATACCCATTTTTCACTAACAGACGATCTTCAATCCAGGTTTCCCAACACCAGATTGACTAATGTCACTTACCAAACCCAATGACCTGTGACAGCCTCTGTCCATCTGTTTAACCAAGAAAAAGGCACGGGACACAAGTATTTGGACAGTTACACATATTTATTCTTCAGGCTCTGAGTTTCTGCACATTCAACTTGAAATAAAACAATGGATATGACAGTACAGTCCCACGTCTCAGCTTTGAGTGTGTGTATGTCAACATAAAGATACATGTATCGCTACTTTGAAACACAGTGACCAAAGTTTAAGAGTTTAAAATTAATTAAATGAATACCTACAAAGTCAAACTGAATTACGATATTGATCATCCTGGAAAAATAATTTTGGCCTGTTTTCTTCTTCTTTTGTTTAAAGTTGCCAGTGGTTGACATTATGCTTGGGGAACAGATGACGTCAGAATAGCGAAAATAAATGAGATAAACAGCTTTAGAGCTAGGGCTATTTAAAAACCTACTTTTATTCATAAAAACAAAAGAAGACCACATTTGTTCTTCCTTCACAAATCAAAAAGTGATTTTAGGTTTTAACTAGGAAGTCTTAATGCCCTTTCACAAGGTATATTTTAAAAACTGAGAATTGGTCACTATATGACATTGTGGTTAGAGTTGTTGATCTTTCTTAGCCAACCAAAAGTTGGGAATAGGAAGTTAATGTTGGGGTCATATTTATCAGCACAATTTGCATATTCATGTCATAGTTTGGGGCTTCTGTCGCTTCTTCTTTTTTTCTGTTAATCATTGACTTTGTGTCCCTCTTACTTTTACTTTCTTTGTGATTGTCTGCTCTGACCTTACTAGTTTCACCTATACTTTGTCATCATATTAGTCCCTGTATGCATCTGTAGTCTTGTCTCCTCCTCTTTTAGGTGTCGGTTCTTACTGTTTGCTGGAAGGCCATCATCAGATTTTTAGAAGTATTTCTCCTCAATTTGCCTGAAACTGAAAGCGTAAATATGGATATTTACAAAGATATTTGTGAAATTTTAGATCGATATATACAATATTTTTCAAGAGAACTTTTTTTTTAAATTGCCCGACAACACACATTCAGCACTTTTTTTTTTGCACATTGAAATTTGATGCTATGTTTGAATGACACTGTCTCAGGAACTATTCAAGATAAAAGCCTGACATTTTCTCTTATTTTTTATCAAGCCATTGATTCTGAAACTGCACTGGGCAAACAAATATGAAAAAACAGATTCCCCAATGCAACGTCCCATCTTTGAGCACACATTTAAATTGATAATGGAGAAGGGCACTAGTGATATTTTGTGAACCATATATAAATGCATGTCACAATGATCGAAAGCAAAACACAGAGAATACTTTTTTCTCACAATATGTTTATTAGGTTTTCAAGTTTTAACACAATAACACAAATGAAAACACAAACATCATTTAACAAAAAAAAAAAAAAAAACCACACAGACAGCTCAGCTTAACAATATGTACAGCATATGCATATACTTCCACATACATACATCTGCTTATATCCATACACAGATGCATAAATAAGAGGTCCCAAGAAACAGACCACTCCTACACACAAATAATTATTTCTGCTCATAAAGCATTACAAGTCAGGTGATTCCTTGTATGGCTATAGATGAAACCTCCGGTCCAAGATAGTCTAAGTACAGCTGCCAAACTTTATAGAATTGATCTGTTTTGCTGTGTACCACATTTGTAAGACATTCCAAAGGAAGTAGTTCAAAAACCAACATTGTGCCAGATCTTAAGACCAGGGGCCTTGTCACTTGTCCATTGCAACAGTACCACTTTCCTAGCAGCAAAAGTAAGGATATTATATAACCTTCTGCCAGCTACAGTAGTTACATTCCTATTTGGAAGCCCCAAAATCAAAGACACTGGATCCATGTCTAAATCTCTGTCGAATATCTTGCATTTGACAAAGTATATCAGACCAGTATTTTTGTAATTTGTAACATGACCACAGGCAGTAGGTTAAGGTGCCTATTTCAATTTTACATTTGAGACACAAAGGAGAAAGTGAAGAATCAAAGAAATGTCTGCGATTTGGGGATATATGCAGTCTATGTAAGATTTTAAACTTGATTGCTTAGCTCGAGTACAAATAGATATCTTTTTGGCATAACTCCAAATATCCTCCCATGTCTCTGATAATTCTTTCTCCCATACACTCTTAATCATGTGTGTATTAGCAGGTGACAAATCACACATTACATTATAGAACAAGCTGAGAGATCCCTTCCCAGACTGTTGAAATAGCATTTTTTCAATAACAGAGACCTCCAGGTGGTCTACAAGGGTTGTACTCTTTGTAATATGTCTTACTTGTAGGAAATGAAAAAAAATCAATTTTTTGGAGCCTATACTTCTTCATTAGTTGCTCAAATGACATTAGATTATTATTTGAAAAGAAATCTGCCAGTTTGGTTATGCCTTTATTTCCCCACTAATGGAAGTTGGCATCTGACATCCCTGGCAAGAATTATATATTGTTAAGTAGTGGTGTGAACCTAGAAGTTAACTTGAGCCTTCCTTCCAGACGGCGGATTGATTGCCATGCTTTCAGGGCATTTATTGTTAGTGGGTTATCGCAACTATTCCTAATGCTCTTGAAATCTACAAAAAATAGTAGATCCTGTAGTCTGTACTTTGATAATGACGATTCAATGTCTAACCAGACAGAGGATGTTTCATCCTTTACCCACTCGGATATGACTCTCAAGTGAGCACACAGCTGGTATATTTTGAAATTTGGCAGGTCCAGGCCACCCATAGAACTTGGAAGTTGCAGTGTTGCCATTTTTAGTCTAGGTTTACTTTTGTTCCATATGAATGAACTTAACCAGCCACTTAGATCTTTTGGTACCCTTTTCTAAAATAATATTGGAACCATTTGAATGGGATAAAGTAGCCTCGGTAGCACATTCATTTTTATCAACGCTATTCTCCCTAGCCACAAGACAGGGAGTGCATTCCATCTCTCTAGATCACCTCTCATCAAATCGTGGAAGAAAGTTAGCTTTATAAAGCTGATCAAACGAAGGAGTAACAAAGATACCCAAGTACATAAAACCTAGAGGAGACCACTTAAAGGGAAGGATGGCAAAGTATTAGGCATAGCAGTTAGACTACCAAGAGACATAGCCTCTGATTTGTTAAAATTAGGGCTGGGACTTTAACGCGTTAATTTAGATTAATTAATTACAGCGGAAATAATGCGTTAAAGTAATAACGCGATTAATTGCACCCTCCTCAGTTCCCTCATTTCTGGCACACTGGTAACTCTGATGAACACTCCAGCCCAGTAGGTGGCGGTAATGAACCTAAAATCTGTAGCCGTGAAGAAGAAACACAGGAAGCACTGAGTGAAGTCAAGCACTGGTGAACAGTGAGGGAAGGTGAGATTGAGCTTGTTAGGCAGAAAGTTTTCTTTTAAAATTCTTCCTGATGGCTGCTTGGATAAAAGCCTGGTTGTGTGCAAATTGTACAACAAAGAGTTTTCTGATCACTGCAGCACTTCAAGCCGACGGTATCACCTCAATGTAAAACATGTTGCTGTTAGCACCAGAGCTAACGTTAGCTACGAGTCATGCTAACGGCTAACGGTGTAGCCATCCCATAATAGACCACTTTTCTAGACAGTGCTTGAGTTTACAGAAAGTCTTAAAATGTTGAATAAAATCGCTATAATTGCACTTAGATTTGCAGTAATCTGTGAATGTAGCAGATGAAAAATGCAGATAAATAGAAATGAAACATTTTTGTGGTTTAAGTTTTTACTCTATCGAGGCTCTGCCTCCTTGGAGAAGGAATAACCTAAACAACAAAAATATCTCTTTTAATAACTTAATTATAAAATTTTTGTTTATAAAAAATTACATAAATAAAAATTAATATTCCTATAAAAAAAGAACCATAAAAATTACACCATTTATCAGACCCAGAAAGGAGGAAAACAGAATGAATCTCTGGATTTTCAACTTTCTGAAGCTCCTTGAACTACTTATGCTGATTTTATGTGCCATACAGTAGAAAAAACAACTAAATTCAGGCTTTAAGTCATCAAAATCACTTTTTCTATATGTCCCATTTTCCTTTTTTAAAATAAATTTTAAATTATAAACACGTATATATCTATTCATTGATTCAACTGTCAACCACAATTTTATTTGAATTGAAAAACTTCACTTATTGTGTCAAATATTGCTATTTGACAGAACTGCAATTATTGCGATTAATTAATTACAAAGCCTGTAATTAATTAGATTAAATTTTTTTAATCGCGTCCACCACGAGTTAAAATTAATCTTATATCCAGAAAATTTACTAAACAGATCAATGATCCTAATGAGAGATGGGACTGACACAACTGGATTAGATAAGAACACTAACACATCGTCAGCATATGTTATTTTATGACATATATTGCCAATCTGTAAACGATATAGAAGGCATCATTCTAATAGCCTCAGCCAGTGGTTCAATAATCATTACAAACAAAAGTGGTGATAAAGGGCAGCCCTGCCTGGTTCCTCTATATATAGAAAAGTATTTTGATCGCAACCCATTAGTCATAACTGCTGCTTGTGGACCATTATATATAATTTTGACCCATTTCACAAAATTGTTACCAAGACCAAATTTTTCTAATGTGTAAAACAAAAAGGACCACGCATCTCGGTCAAATGCTTTCTCTGCATCCAGGGAAAGCAGCAGACCATCTCTAGACTTGTTTTGGAAATGCTGGATAACATTAAGGAGACGACGCATGTTAATTGTTGAGTTTCTGTCTTTTTATAAATCCAGTTTGATCCTCTTTGATTAGTATTGGCAAGAGGTCCTCTAATCGAGTTGCCAGGATTTTATAAAGCAGTTTTCGGTCCACATTTTGTCAAGGGGCTCGGGAAGGTAGAACCCAGAGTGCAGGCACACAGGAGGCAAAACCGATTCTTAAACCAAGGGACTTTTATTCAAAGGAAACACAAGGCACCGACTGAACAAACCAAAGCAACCAAACTCCATTCAAAAATAAGCAAATTTAACTAAAACCAAACAGGGCACTAAAACAAGATAGAACTGTAAAGAAACAAGCCACTACTGAGGCTAAAACCTAAACTCAAAACGAAACGGCTAGACTCACACACAGCAGGCCCAAACAGGGAGGGCGCAGACAGGACTTAAAACCGGCAGTCTTATGGCGGCGCACGCCCGGGCTGCCAACGTGCAGCAGAGATAGGCGGCTGCAGGAGTGCAGCAGAGACAAGGCAGCTGCAGGAGTGCAGCAGAGACAAGGCAGCTGCAGGAGTGCAGCGACGGGGAGCCGAAGCGAGGACAGAGGGGGGAAGGTCCGGGAACGAGCCGGGCAGGACTGGGCAGGCAGGGGGGAGTCCGGAGCCGAGGCAGACCTGGGCAGAGCGGCTGGTGGGGAGCCAGCAGGAACAATGATCCAGCACAGACTGGTGGAGCGAGTCAGGCTTTAACTGCCGCTGATCGCTGATTGGGCTCAGCTGCGGTGAGAGCGCAGCTGAGTCCAATCGGCCAGGACAGTCAGCTGGTCCAGGGTGTAGCACAGAGGAGGGAGGGTTAGGGTTAGGGTTAGACATGACACATTTAATAGAGCTATCGGTCTATAGGAGGAAAGAGATTCGGAACACTTTCCTTTTTTCAGTATGAGCGTTATGCTAGCCTCCCTAAGGGTCTGTGGCGGTTCCATGGTAAAAAAAAAAAAAAAAAAAAAAAAGCATGATTAAACATTTGAAGTAATGGTTCTATAAGCAGATCCTGATATTCTTTATAAAATTCACTGCAGAATCTCTCTGGTCCTGGCGATTTCCCATTGTGTAAGCTCTTAATGGCATTGGTTATTTCTTCTCTTGTAACTGGGCCATTGAGAAGAGAAATCTTCCATTATTTGGGGTGCACCATTTGTCTGATCAGATGAGTACAGATTTGCATAAAATTCCTTAAAGCGGTCATTTATCAATCCAATATCGTATATCCTATTAGCTTTAGAATCAGCTATAGCTGCTATGGCCTGTGACTCTGCTCTTTTCTTAGCAAGGTATGCAAGACATTTTCCTGGTTTATCTCCAGGTTCATAAAATCTTTGTTTAGTACACCTAATTCTTTTCCCTGCATCTTCAGTAAGGACACAGTTTATAGTCGACCTGAGAGCAGATATTTCTTTCCATAAGATAGGCGACAGGGAACTGATATACCGGTAAGCTTTTTCTTTATCTGATAGCTTACTCTCTAAAGATTTCTGTTTCTCCGTTTTCAGATGTCTCTTAGTGGCAATATAAGATATGATCAGGCCTCTTGCATAAGCTTTGCAAGTTTCCCCATAGAAGTGAAGGATTATCTCTTGATTGCAAATTAATGGATAAAAATGACTTAAATTCAGTGGAAAAATAAGATATAAAAGTATTGTCTTTAAGAATACGGTTATCGAGTCGCCACTGTCATACTTGTCTTACTGGATCTTTAAGTTTTATGTCCATAACCACATTGGCGTGGTCAGAAATGATTATGCTGCCTATACTACAGGACAGAACTGAGTGTAAATCAGTTTTGGGCAAGAAAAAATAATCAATTCTGGTTTGACACCCATGGGGAGCAGAAAAAAAAGTGTACTCTTTGTTAAAGGGATGGAGGTGCCTCCACACATAATCAAATCCAAAATCTTGACAGATTGCATGGAGGACATTTGCTTAGGGGGCTGCAGAGTGGTGTAATGGTTAGCACTTTCGCCTTGCAGCAAGAAGATCCCTGGTTTGCGTCCCGGCTTTCCCGGGATCTTTCTGCATGGAGTTTGCATGTTCTCCCTGTGCATGCGTGGGTTTTCTCCGGGTACTCCGGCTTCCTCCCACAGTCCAAAAAATATGCTGAGGTTAATTGATCATTCTAAATTGCCCATAGGTGTGAATGTGAGAGTGATTGTTTGTCTCTGTATGTGGCCCTGCGACAGACACCTGCGGTGTATAGATAATGGATGGATGGATGGACATTTGCTTAGGGAGAAGGAGCCAGTGAGCTATGAGGGAATCTATCAACCAGCACCCGCTGATTCAACATACAATTCCAATCACCCCCCACAATTACTGGTTAGCAGTCATTACTGTAAGGTCCAGGAACATGTCAGTAAGGAAATCTAATGGGTGGGCTGGTGGGTAGTACACGTTCATTATAACAATATCTTGTTCTTGTAAGTTCCCTTTAATTATAACGTAGCGACCATTTTTATCCTTAATACAATCCACCACCTTTGAGGGCAGAGTTTGTTTTATTAATGTTGCAACGCCCCTACTTCTGGTAGTGAATGATGAGAAAAACACCTGCCCAAAAACTCCCTGTTGTAGCTTCAAATGTTCTAGATCATTAAGGTGCGTTTCTTGCACTAGCGCAATATCTATATTTTCTTTTTTCAAGAAGGTAAGTACTTTCCTAGATTTTATAGGATTATGAACCCCTCGTACACTATATTGCCAAAAGTATTCGCTCACCTGCCTTGACTGGCATATGAACGTAAGTGACATCCCATTCTTAATCCATAGGGTTCAATATGACGTCGGTTCACCCTTTGCAGCTATAACAGCTTCAACTCTTCTGGGAAGGCTGTCCACAAGGTTTAGGAGTGTGTTTATGGGAATTTTTCACCATTCTTCCAGAAGCACATTTGTGAGGTCACACACCAATGTTGGACGAGAAGGTCTGGCTCTCAGTCTCCACTCTAATTCATCCCAAAGGTGTTCTGTCGGGTTGAGGTCAGGACTCTGTGCAGGCCAGTCAAGTTCATCCACACCAGATTCTGTCATCCATGTCTTTATGGACCTTGCTTTGTGCACTGGTGCACAGTCATGTTGGAAGAGGAAGGGGCCAGCTCCAAACTGTTCCCACAAAGTTGGGAGCATGGAATTGTCCAAAATGTCTTGGTATGTTGAAGCATTCAGAGTTCCTTTCACTGGAACTAAGGGGCCAAGCCCAGCTCCTGAAAAACAACCCCACACCATAATCCCCCCTCCACCAAACTTTACACTTGGCACAATGCAGTCCAACAAGTATCGTTCTCCTGGCAACTGCCAAACCCAGACTCGCGCTTCTCCATGAGATTGACAGATGGAGAAGCATGATTCGTCACTCCAGAGAAGGCGTCTCCACTGCTCTAGAGTCCAGTGGCGGCCTGCTTTACACCACTGCATCCCACGCTTTGCATCGCACTTGGTGATGTATGGCTTGGATGCAGCTGCTCGGCCATGGAAACCCATTCCATGAAGCTCTCTGCTGAAGCACTGTTCTTGAGCTAATCTGAAGGCCACATGAAGTTTGAAGGTCTGTTGCAACTGACTCTGCAGAAAGTTGGCGACCTCTTGGCACTATGCGCCTCAGCATCCGCTGACCGCGCTCCGTCAGTTTACGTGGCCTACCACTTGGTGGCTGAGTTGCTGTCGTTCCCACACACTTCCACTTTCTTATAATACAGTTGACAGTTGACTGTGGAATATTTAGGAGCGAGGAAATGTCACGACTGGATTTGTTGCACAGGTGGCATCCTATCACAGTTCCACGCTGGAATTCACTGAGCTCCTGAGAGTGACCCATTCTTTCACAAATGTTTGTAAAAGCAGTCTGCATGCCTAGGTGCTTGATTTTATACACCTGTGGCCATGGAAGTAATTGGAACACCTGATTCTGATTATTTGGATGGGCGAGCGAATACTTTTGGCAATGTAGTGTATATTGCACCTGCACTCACGATTATCCAGATTGTGTTCAGACAAAACACTCACTTGCTTTTCCAGGTGTATCACTTTAGCCTGCAGGGACTCTGTTGTGGTCTCCACGCTAGCAATGAGGTCCTCCGCCTCGCCCAGCCACACTCCCAGCACTAGTATTTGGGTTGTTTGGTCCCTTATAGCTGCAAGTACAGTGTCAACTTTAGCATCAATAACCTTCGTGATGTTTTAGGTTATTCTGTCCATTGCTTGGAGAGTATTCGTGTCGATGCTATCGCTCCCGCTGGTACCGGCCTCGTCACGTGTAGCCGTCCCCACCGAGCTAGCCTGCTCGGTCTGTTCCTTTGCGTTAGCCGTCCTGGTAGATCTTTTCCCAGCTATAGTCATGTCATCTGGTAGTTTCGAAAAGTAATTGTCACGGGTCATTATAAAGTGAACCCCACTTAGAATATGACTCGTCCGCCAAGCTAATAAGTGAATAGTCGGATTAGTTGACCAATATCACCGGAGCTCAATGAAGCACAGTGCTCCCACTACGACGCCATCTTCGATCCCCCCACAGAGAATACTTTTAATATAAAATTCTTGGTCACAAAAATAAAAACAATATTTTTCTGATCAAGCAGGTACTACAAGCTGTGCCACAAAAGTAATATTGCTTAAGAGTGTAGTCCTAGTAGAACAGAGTTCTCGAGTTTAAACATGCTTTTTCAAATATAATCAAGAAAAAAAAATAATACAGGGATATAATGTCATTTTCAGTCACTTTGGACATCCATATTCAGTATGTGTAGTGTCCTACTACTTTTTAAAAGAGATGCTTGAGGGTAAACTCTTAAGCAGTTGCTATAAATATATTCATTTACTATGTACTCACCTATTGAAGGTCATATGCACATATCAATGAGCCTGCAGGACTTCAGCTACATTATTTCTCAAACACTTCAAACATTGCTCTGCAGACAAAATGGAAAAAAGGAAGCAATGCAAAAATGGGCATAACCCTACACCACCTTAAGAATTTTGAACTGAAAAGCTAATGTTACCCTTGAGCCCAGATTTAACGCATCATCAACTCAATCATTATTCACCACTTTATAAAAATCTGTCAAATTGAAGAGGGTCGGGCGTGGGGCATTTAAGTGAATTGAGGCATAATGACCCACATGCAACCACAAACTGAAAAATAATATACATTCCATTTCACATAGAACTGTCATTATGTTACATGATACTACTGACGCTGACCGGGGTTCCACACTCCCCAGATCCAAATCTTATTGAGCATCTGTGGGATGTGCCAGGATAAGCCTGATCTAGGTAGGTCCCACCCTGCAACCCACAGAATTCACTGCCACCATCAGGACATCCCCAGAGGTCCTGTGTTCATGCCCCACTGGGTCAGAGGAATTTTAGCAGCATAAAGAGGGACCAACACAATATTAGGCAGGTGGTCATAATGTTATGCCTGATAGGTTTATATCCATGTACTAGTTTATCAGCACAGCCCACAGGAGAAGAGGGAAGAATCATCATACTTGGAAACTTAAAGTGGGGCAGAATGTTCATCTTTACTGCAGATATTCAAGTCTATAAAGAAGCAGACAGCTTAGTCAAAATTGCATGATCACATTCAACTTCTTTTTTGGTGACTGTCTTTTACTATATTCTGTAGGCATGTGTGTCTGAATCCCTAACTATGTAAACATGTCAGATTATCAGATGTACAGGCGCACTTCATAAAACCAAACTGGTAGATGTAGGTTTATCAATGCTGCTAGCAAATTGTACTGTATCTTTTTGTCTGTTTATCAGAGTTATCAGTCTGTAGTTAAAAAAGTTAATTTGGTCCTTGCCTTTCTTTTGAAGCAGTGGTATTAGGACTACAATGCATACGTTCATGTTAGTGAAGAAATATATCACCCAGTAACTAACCAGCCAAGACAACAAGCAGTCCAACATTAGATATGTGGAAATAATCAGGTGTGTGTTGCTAGTAGCTTTTTTATTGTAGGAAATGATAAGCTAAAAAACACCCAAATTCCTCTGTTCAGTGAAATCATTCTACACTGCTAAACGTGAATCAAAGAGCCAAGACTGTACTAGAGCTATTAGTTTTACAACAATGACTATACTAGTCAGAAAGACTTTAAGGTACAATTTTTCAGACATAAAGTTGGCACATTGAGCTGCTGTTAGATTAATGGAAATGAGTGCATGTCTTAAAGGGGACTAAAAAAAGACTTTTGCACTAAAAAGTTCATGTGTATAAATAATAATAACTAGGTTGCTTTTTCTAAGCAAAACAGCTGCCACTACTTGAAACTTCTACTGCACTTTCACACTGAACAATCACTGTGGATTTATTTTGGATTTGAGAGTGAGTAGAAGAAAAGGTGCAACCATAAAAATTAAAACGTACATGGCCATGTGATTTTTAAAAAAATAAACTTTATAAAAAATAAAGGTACAAGCTTACTTTATTCACACCGTGGGTAGATTTCTTTTGCAGAAAAAATTAGTGCATTTGGGGCATTCTATTACAAAACAGACAGCGTACCTGACAGGCAGGTACTTGCTCGAGTAACAAGACAAAAGACAAAAAGTACTCAGTGTTCCACCATTCACCAACATAGCAGCAAGGATAGGTAAAGAGATAAGATAAATTAAAAAAGAAAACACAATAAAGACTGTCATTTACAGTTTATTTTTAATTAGAATTGTTATAAGTCTGGTAAGATTTACTTGTACAAATCAGCACTACATGACTACAAAAACATAAGGAATTTTTCTTCTAAAATCCAATCCAAATCCAATCTTGACTTGTGACCTAAAAGAAACAGCAAGTTAGGTCGTTAAATTTCCGCCAGCTGTGGGGAAAAATGAATGGAGGTGACGCCTCTTTGTTGACCAATCCGCTTTCCATAAAGCTAAGGCGTCATGACGTCACCGCTGGATGATCGTCAGAGTGGGGAAACATGGCGGCGCACAGTTTGTCTCCGCCGCTCAGCAGGCTGCTGTTTACTGTGAAGGTGAGCTAATCATAACACACGCATTTGTATTTTCCTAACAGCACAGCAACAGACGGGTAGCACTGCCAGTAACCTGCTAAAGACACGCAGGACAATCCTGAACTTTCCCGACTAACCTCATGAAAAGATAACGCGAAGAATTTCTGTCACGTGGGAAGAACTTACAAAAACGATCTGTTTGCCAAAAAAAAACTTGACATGTAAATATTGTGGTTTCATGTGAAAGCTTAAATCAACTTCCACCTCGACGTTGCGGTCACTGGTTGTCCTCTAGACGAGCAGGAAAGATGTGCTCACTTCAGTCGACCGTGTTTTATTCAGTCAGACAGGTATTGTCCTCGGAATCCTAACTGTCTTTGACTTCTCCGGAGACATCAGTCTGGTTAAGGGACTGTGTCAAACATTACTTTCTGTATGTAGGCTCGGATAAAGTGAACTGCCCGTTGCCTATGAAACTGCCGGAGCAAGGAGCAGTAAGTCAGGTGTCAAGTTTATGAAGTTCTCATTCGACACATCCATTAGTTTTCATGCCATCTCTGATACTTTATGTAATGATAGTATAACCAGGGGAATCTATGATCTCTGTAGCACGACCTCTCGTGTAAATTAGCATTTTATATGTTAGCTGCCCAATGTAAATCAGTTGACCTGACCAGTCCTGTCACACTACACAAAGTAAAAACATTAATGAAGTACAAACAAAACAGTATTGATTTGTCAATTTTTTTCCCTTGATGAACTTTAATTTGTTTTAGTTACATTATTTTCTCATACCACTTGTTCATTTTAAAGCTAAACATTTAGATTTTTTAAATGTGTTACAAAAGTACGTATACGGAAACATTTGGTCATTTGTCACCACAAACAATATGACCTTGTGTTGAGCACAGGTGTGTGTTATGCATGTGTATGTTATGTCCGGATACTGAATCACGTGACCTAAATATGTAGCAGAATCGATGGGACTCAGAAACATCCCCACAATTTAAACAATTGTTCCTTGTATCATTTCCGATGGATAAGTCCGCAGCGGTCGATTTGTAGTAGGATCACAATCGTGATCGTCAGCAGGCAGCTGAAGTAGTGTTCACTTGTAGTCATAGTTAGATACCGTGATGCTATCTCGCAATACAGAAATCTTTAACAAATCCGTGGATCCAGACTATAAGCCGCATCACTGGCAAAATCTAATCACTTGGTCCTTGTGTCATTTCTGACCTTCCCTGAAAATTTCATCCAAAGCTGTTGATCTGTTTTTGAGTAATGTTGCAAACAGACAAACAGGCAAACCAATGCCGATTGCCCATAACTCCACTGCGTTCCTTGGCAGAGTAATAAGGCAGCCATCTGTGACAGTAGATTAAAGTGTCCACTGCATCTATAATAATTTTCGTTTGACTGTAATAGAGGAATATATTGTTTTAAAGGATCTGGCAGACTGGAACAACATTTGGAAATGGTTTTACTGACACAAGTTTATGGATGTAGTATGACACTTTGTCACATATGGATAGTTGATTATACATAAAGTGTGACAGAAGTCTTTATCATGGTGGCCTGTTGATAGCTAAACCTCACAATGAGTTGCCAACATGTAATACCTGTAGTCCCAGTCACTGCCTCCAGTCACAATAGTCAGCAGTAAGGTGCTCCACCTGGTGGTACAACCAGGTACTACAACTAATCTACAATACATTTTCTGACATGCAGGTGGGGACTATGTGAAAGATTACTCTTTAGATATAGGCTTGGTTAAGATTAACTGCCCGTCGACTAGAAAATGGAGCAGGCGGCAGCAGCAAGGAGCAGTGTTCAAAGTCAGGTGTCAAGGTTATTAAGGCTCATTCGACACATACAGTAGTCTTCACACCATCTCCATACTTTAAGTTATGAGAGTGTAGCCAGGCAAATCTATGATCTCTCCAGGCCCTCTTTTGCACAAACTCTCATGTAAATTAGCGTTTTATCTGTTAGCTGCACAATGTAAATCAGTTGACCTGATCAGTCCTGTCAAACTACACAAAGTAAAAACACTAATGAAGAACAAACAAATCATTATTGATTTTAAGAATCATAACACCCCACTTGCCAGAAGATTTGGTGCTGCTAAAGAACTTAAAGAGCTACATTAGTCCAATGTTAATATGCAGTTGACAAGAACAGTGATATTAATAAAATGTATTGCGCCTTTGTGAATGCACACCAATTTTTTTGTCAACAGAATAAATCCTCAAAATCAGACGAAATCTCTCCAATTCAACAAAATTAAAATCTTTCTTTGAACCACAATCATGTAGAGTCAGCATCTAAAACAGTCAGCCATTTCCCATCATGTCCTAAGGCCATGTACGTAGTAGCTGGAGAACACTGTAGCACCTGGCTCTATTGCCAGTGTAACTGGCGATCCCAATAAAGCATATTGGGATCAAATTGGACAGAACTCTAACTGACATGTATTGTGCAGCAATCGGAGACCAAAATTTCTGACTTTACAGACTTTTAAAACTAAAAGAGTGTCAACTGTGCATGCACCAAAAAGACAAATGGTGCTTGAAGCAAATTCTTAATTTGTGGGAAGACTGCGCAGGGATCTCTGTCATTCACATCTTTTTAATTTATCATTAAGAGTTAGAATTGAAGTTGTTGCAGCTGGATTTGAGAGGTGCTTTGATTTCATAGCTACATGATTTCCATCAATGATGCCCAAACACAGTGGAAAGCTATAATTTCTCCAGAAATCCTGTGCTATGTTCAACCACTGTGTTCGGCACACTTAACACTGACATGGTACCCAATGTGTAACTAACTGCTGTATCCTGTAAAAAGGGTAAAGTTAAAGACAGCTTTTCAGAAACCACTGGACCCATGGACATTTTTCTGTCTGATCTGAGAGGCAATGTGACTGTCTGGCTGTAATAGAATAGGGATGATCGATATGTTTTTCATACGTAGAGTTTTTTGTTAACGGTATGCGACAGCAGGACACCTGTCATTTAGAGCTAAGTTTCTTCATTAGTAAGGATTAGTGTAAATGAGTGTACAATAGAAACAGGTGTGATGTTTGAGTGTAAATGATAGTGTTCTCCTGTTTACTATGAGATCAACTGATTGAGATCAAAAACTGTCTCCTGCAATTCTGTCTGGTGTTCTTGTCTGTTTTCTTTGTCTTTTGTGTGACTTTTTCCCCACATATCTTAAAGCATTGTTTCTTATGGTTTTCCAGACAGTGTTTCGAGGTAATGTGTGGCTAGCCGTTAGCATAGCCTTAGCCTCTGTGACAGCAGCTAATGTCCTGGTTAGGAGATACACTATATTGCCAAAAGTATTCGCTCACCTGCCTTGACTCGCATATGAACGTAAGTGACATCCCATTCCTAATCCATAGGGTTCAATATGACGTCGGTCCACCCTTTGCAGCTATAACAGCTTCAACTCTTCTGGGAAGGCTGTCCACAAGGTTTAGGAGTGTGTTTATGGGAATTTTTCACCATTCTTCCAGAAGTGCATTTGTGAGGTCACACACTGATGTTGGACCAGAAGGCCTGGCTCTCAGTCTCCGCTCTGATTCATCCCAAAGGTGTTCTATGGGGTTGAGGTCAGGACTCTGTGCAGGCCAGTCAAGTTCATCCACACCAGACTCTGTCATCCATGTCTTTATGGACCTTGCTTTGTGCACTGGTGCACAGTCATATTGGAAGAGGAAGGGGCCAGCTCCAAACTGTTCCCACAAAGTTGGGAGCATGGAATTGTCCAAAATGTCTTGGTATGCTGAAGCATTCAGAGTTTCTTTCACTGGAACTAAGGGGCCAAGCCCAGCTCCTGAAAAACAACCCCACACCATAATCCCCTCTCCGCCAAACTTTACACTTGGCACAGTGCAGTCCAAGTATCGTTCTCCTGGCAACCGCCAAACCCAGACTCGTCCATCAGATTGCCAGATGTAGAAGCATGATTCGTCACTCCAGAGAAGGCGTCTCCACTGCTCTAGAGTCCAGTGGCAGCGTGCTTTACATCACTGCATCCCACGCATTGCATTGCACTTGGTGATGTATGGCTTGGATGCAGCTGCTCGGCTATGGAAACCCATTCCATGAAGCTCTCTGCTGAAGCACTGTTCTTGAGCTAATCTGAAGGCCACATGAAGTTTGAAGGTCTGTTGCGATTGACTCTGCAGAAAGTTGGCCACCTCTTGGCACTATGCGCCTCAGCATCCGCTGACCCCGCTCTGTCAGTTTACATGGCCTACCACTTGGTGGCTGAGTCGCTGTCGTTCCCACACACTTCCACTTTCTGATAATACAGCTGACAGTTGACTGAGGCATATTTAGGAGCGAGGAAATGTCACGACTGGATTTGTTGCATAGGTGGCATCCTATCACAGTTCCACGCTGGAATTCACTGAACTGAGCTCCTGAGAGTGACCCATTCTTTCACAAATGTTTGTAAAAGCAGTCTGCATGCCTAGGTGCTTGATTTAATACACCTGTAGCCATGGAAGTTATTGGAACACCTGATTCAGATTATTTGGATGGGTGAACGAATACTTTTGGCAATATAGTGTGGCTGTGCTTCTTCTACCATTTCTGCAGGTTGTGTCTCTGCTAGAGTCATGCGACAGAACAGATTGTTGAAGTTCTTGCTGTAGAAAGATGCTACAGCACTCCAGTTAGCATTAGCCACAGGCTAAGAGGCACAGCAGATCTTTTAGCAATAGCTGTAGCCCATCACTGTCAGCACAACACGTTCCAGTTACATCACGTGTTAATGCCTGTGAGTGAATTTTTGAGGTCTTTTCTGCATCACAGTAACACCAGGTATGCTCGTGAAAGACTACAATGTCTGTTACAATTTCAGTAGTGTCTGCTGTGTCCGCTTTAAAGGACAGCTCTGCAAATTCACCGCAGCTGCTCCACTCAGCCAATGGCATCCAGTAACAGCCAATCAGGTAGCACTGTAGGCGGGACATCTCTGGAGACTACAAAGTGACTGCAAACAGAGGCAGAGCTGCCTGCATCAGAGCCAAAGTAGCACATTTAATTTATTTTGTGATAAGTGGTCAGTAAAAAATAACTTACTTTGTAGGTAAGTAGTAAAAAATATAAAAAAGAAAGTTGCTAAATGATGTCAGAGTATTTACCATGTTAATGACATCATTTCTAGTGCGAGTTGGTGTATGCCTCTATGCCTGTTCATCTGTTTATTTCTCCCCTAATGTCTGTGCTTACATGTAGTGTATTTTAATACAGCCAAGCTGACAATAAAGCTTTTATTATTTAAATGTTTTTTAGGTTGTTTAAATGTTTTTTAAACAATGAACAAGTATGAAATTATCACTGCATCATAGTTTATTGACACTACACCTGACTCAGTCATTTCCAAGTTACTGCTCTCCACTCCTCTCTGATTTTATAACGGTGGCAGCGACATCTGACTGCAAAGATGGTTCATTTCACAATAACTGCACGACCAGCCTTTGATTCAGGGGCCTGCAATATATATGAGACCATATATGCCCATTATCAAAATCACTTACACCAATTTTATCAACTCCCTAAAAGTAACCACTTTGGTTTCACTACAATCATTCCTAAGCTCTAGAAAAACAGGAAAATAAAATCATGAACATAAAATGAAGTGAAAAACAATCTATTATTTTTGAAGAATTTAACAAACTCACTGCACAAATGTCTTTTTATTAGTTAGAGCCTTTTTAATTGACCTTTCATTATGCAATACAATATAAAACAAAATGGCAGGATACATTAAAACTGGATTTTTGAGTAAACTTTTACTCATGTCTTGTTTTTAAACAATGTGTTTTGACAGAATTGTTTGGTTCACTTAGAGCCAACTTGCCATCAAAGTCACCACTTAATCCATACCTGTAAGTGCAAATGCAATTCAATTTAATTCAGTTTTATTTATATAGCGCCAGTTACAGTCAAATTGTCTCAAGACGCTTTGCAGAACCCATATGCCTGACCCCTAGAGCAAGCCAAAAGGCGACAGTGGCAAGGAAAACACCCTTTTATAGGGAATGCAGAACAGTTCTGTAGAATCATAGGCTACCTATCCATCTCTCCTTTTTTTGCTTCTCTCTCTGCACTAATAGAAAAAGATTGTGTTGACCCACATGCTTTTTGAATGCACATCAAAATATACTAAAAATATAACTAAAATGTCACACACAACTACACGAGACTGTTTTTATTTTTGTTGACTAAAATAAGCTCAAAAATAATGAAAATCTAATGACTAAAACTAGTACACATTTTCAACAAAAAAATGAAATGAAAACTAAATCAAAATCAGATGCCAAATTATCTGGTTTAAGCTGCATGCATAGTGGTTCAACCCTTTCCAGTGCAGAATGAAATCAGACAAGGGTTAATAAATGCTGCACTCATGTACAATTTTTTTATTTCACCAACTTGCTTTACATGGAACCGGAAATAATAACTGATGAAAATAAAGGTAGTTTTGCAGTATTATTAGTTTATTTAGTTTAGAAATGAGTTGAAATGTAATACATCTAATCAGATACAACAGCCTTACACACAGCAATTAGAGCAACCCTAGTTGAATATAATAATGAAATGAAACTTGTCTAATAAGGTGTGTCTGTGTATTTTGCAGTATGTCTCACTCCACTCCAGATGCTGCGCAGTGCATAGCAAGGCTCATTATTCTACTGTTTACAATCCCAATGAAAAGGTAATGCATGACTTTCTTCTTCTTCTGCTTCTCTTTTTGTCTTCTTTTTCTTCTTTTCTTCTCCTTTTTGTCTTCTTTTCTTTTTTTGGTCTTTTCTTTTTTGTTTTTTATTTTTCTTTATCTTTTCTCTTTTTCTGTTTTTCTTTTCCTTTTCTTTTCATCTTTTTTCTTTATCTTTTCTTTTTTCTTTTTCTTTCTTTTTTCTTTTCCTTCATTTCTTTTTCTTTTTCTTTATCTTTTCTTCTTTTCTTTTTCATCTTTTTATTTTTTTCTTTTCCTTATTTTTCTTCTTCTTTTTTTCTTCTTCTTTTTACGTAACATTTGAGTTATTCACCAGTCACAGGATGATGGCAAAGAAATTGTACAAATGTAATACTTTTAAAGAGAAGAGGTGCGATTTGTTAAGGAGCTGAAGGGTAAAGCGTTTTGGTTGCTACTTGTTCTTTGACAATCAGAGGAATTAAGGAAAGTTCTTGCTGAGTCGATGACAAAGGGTGCTAATCTGTCTACTGTTTCCTTCCGCAGACTTTTGACAAAATCCTCATTGCCAATAGAGGAGAAATTGCTTGCAGGGTAAGACTGACACACAAATATGCACTGTAAATGAAATGCTTCTGAAATGGTCGTTGGACTACTATTGATCAAATACAATCACTGAAGATTGACGCCACAGTAGGGACATCAAGTCAATGCCAAAATTCTTAAAAGGTGATGTGCATCTGTTGCAGCAATGTAAAACAATCAGCATTCACAACAAGTGTTATCTTCCTTCCTCATGTCATTAGCCGGCCGCTAACATAAGTGCTTCTCATAATGTTAGCAGGCTACCATCATTGCCATAACTTTGTCAAAATATAATTTTGAGTATATGTTGGAACACCGTATGTGCAGAAGTTTTTCCAGTATTATGACATCCCTGCCTCACACAACCACAGATGGAGGAGCCTGTAAGCAAAAGCCTGTGGGCTGCAAAGTTACCATCAGGATCACAAACATTGCAGCTTTTTCCACAAAATTTTGTTAATTGTGTATTTCTGCCTTTACGCATAGCAAATTCTACCTGCTAGTGTATTTGACATTGACTATAGAGTGAAGCATCAGTATTAATTTTGTGTGCTTTTCCATCAGGTGATTAAGACATGTAAGAAGATGGGCATCCAGACTGTAGCTGTTCATAGTGATGTGGACTCCAGTGCTGTAAGTCACCCTCCATGGAATAGAGGGAACTAAAAAACTTGTCTACTCCTTTTTCCTGGGAAACTTACCAGCGGGCCCTAGGCGCTTTAGTCTGGGTGTTGTGAAATATTTCCTTGTCGCAGGAGATAGCCACACTGCTGAGATTCTGGTAGTGGAGTTACTACAGTGAACCCATGTTGTCCGCTGTTCATAAGCTGTACTGGAGACTAAAGAAAACTTCATGGAAGCAAATCTGTCACTCTGCATTTCGAAATTTAAAAGCTGCTGATTTTTTTTGGACTAAATTAGTTTGCATTGGTTTTTTTTACCTCTTAATTCAGTTCTTTCAGTAATCCATTTTCCCTTTTATTTTTCAATCTTCACATTACCAGATAAACATTCAAGTCTAAAAAAATGTCCAAAAAATCAAGTCACATATTGGCCAAATTTGCATCCAATTTGATCCAAAATTTAAGTTATCAATTCAGATTAAACATTCAGGTCACCAAGGACAGTAGTCAGTTTTGTCTGAAATCAAACCAACGGTCAGCAAAATATCTAATAATGTTCTGCTGCCCACTTGTCGTGTGACACTGACACTTGAATTTACAGGAATCTATGGCAGCAAATAATGGCACTTTAATGAGTTCATTAAAGATCTCATGTTGTGTTCCCTTTCAGTAAATTAAAGAAAGTCTGTATCTGTATCCTCAGAATGTGTCTTTCAATCTCTCAACTCCAAATACTACAAAGATGGTTCATTTTACCATGACTCTTTAATCCTTGTTTTTTTTTTTTTTTTTAGCCATGTTCTAAACAGGCTGTCTGTAGCTGTAGTCAATCTGTCATTCAGTCAGTCACACTTTGTGTAGTGGTGCATATAATACAGTCACATAGTAATGTATTCTGTATTTGCTTGAGTGAGAACTACGTGCATGCACAGGGAGAACATGCAAACTCCATACAGAAAGATCCATCCATCCAACCAACCAACCATCCAGATCCAAAGAAAGGCAACAGTGCTAACCACCGAGCCACTGTGCAGCCCCTAGGAAGAGAATATGAATAGTAAAACTAAAAAGTCAAGTAAACATTATTGAAATTGTTAAAACATATCATTTCAAGCACAGTCTCTTGTACATTTTGCTTGTACCTATTGTTCAGATAAAAGGCACTAATAATTTGGATCTTAACTGTAAATATCCCTGTCTATGTGTAGGTTCATGTGAAGATGGCTGATGAGGCAATATGTGTTGGCCCTGCCCCAACCAATAAGAGCTACCTGAACATGGACGCCATCATGGATGCCATTAGAGTGACTGGAGCGCAAGCTGTAAGCATAGCTTTTATTACATAATGTGACTGTAGAACACTGCATTCATTCTGTCTATTAGATACAAATGCGCATCAAGAGTCATATTGCTGCATTTCCTTTAACAGCTGTTTCAAGAGTAATCTGAACATTTGACATGTGTACTGTTAATATACACAAGTAAACAACTATGTCTCAGCAGCCAGACTGACTCCCATTAATCAATCTAATGAGATGTTGGTATTATTTTAGATACACTGCTGTTCATAAGTTTAGGGTCACCCAGGCAATTTCACGTTTTCCATGACAACTCACACTTTTATTCATGTGCTAATATAATTGCACAAGAGTTTTCTAATCATCAATTAGCCTTTCAACACCATTAGCTAACACAATGTAGCATTAGAACACAGGAGTGATGGTTGCTGGAAATGGGTTTCTGTATCCCTATGTAGATATTCCATTAAAAATCAGCGATTTCTAGCTAGAATAGTCATCATTTTCAATGAAGATAACATTAAATTAATCAGAAATAAATTATTGTATTTCTGTTTAATGTTATCTTCATTGAAAAAAAAATGCTTTCTTTCAAAAATATGGATATTTCTAAGTGACCCCAAACTTTTGAACGGTAGTGTATGTGTCTACTGTTAATTTATAGGCTCTCAAAGCTCTAGCTTTGCTTTTTCTTTGAAAAAAATTAAATTTGACATTCTTTTTTAAGGTTCATCCTGGTTATGGGTTTCTCTCTGAAAATAAAGAGTTTGCTAAGCGACTGGTAAGTAATACACATAAAGAGTTCCACTTTTTTCCTCAGCTCAAATATTACCAGGGGTCATTAGTTAGTTGATGACAGGTGCTGAAGTATGAATTTATTTATTTTTGTTCAACAAAGAAATACAATTTTTTTTTCGGATATGTCAAAAAATTTTAGATATCAGCAACTGCATTTATGGTTTATCTGATACATATTTTGACTTGTAATTATAACACATCAAAGTCTTGCTATGTACAATTGCTATCACTGTTACTGATTAAATGTTAAAAAGGTTTGCCATAGACCACACAATCTTTAGGTCTAGGTCACTGTGTTATGCAACTTTTTTTTTTTTTTTTTGCTATCCATATTAACTGTTTTGTGTTATTTCGGAAAATGTTGGGCTATTTCCAATTACACCAGCAATTATAAAAGTAGTTACTAAATCACAAAGAATATCCTGCTCCAATATGTTTCCTATTTTTTAATGATGCGTAATAGAAATACTAAATGCAAACACAGTCTGTGTTGTGATATCAGTGGATCTAGTCCTGTCATCTGGTGGGAGATCAGGACTTTGTTCTTTATCTGGTATTGTTGTGGTCTGTTATAATTATGCTATTGTCTTGTGGCTAGGCAGCAGAGGGTGTCATGTTTATTGGCCCAGACACACATGCTATCCAGGCGATGGGAGATAAAATTGAGAGCAAGCTGATTGCTAAGGCTGCAAAGGTCAACACCATCCCAGGTTTTGATGGAGTCGTCAAGGTATGGGCACACAGCAATGCACATATACTGCAAGAAGTGCAGCAGATGAAATCTTGGGGTGAAACTGTCCTCATGCTTTTTTCCACAACCGGAGTTTTTTGTCAACATTAGTCCTACTGATTTTTTTAAACAGGAACAAAAAACAGAAAAGATAGCAAATCAGCAATTGTCACAGGTATTTGACTAGATAGAAATCATAGTTACCCTATTTATTCCAATTATTTATTGAACTTTTTAAAAGATTTTTTTTTTGCTTTATTAGATAGGTTAGTAAAGAAGCAGACAGGAAGGTAGGGGGAGAACTTGCAGTAAAGGGCCGTGAGCTGGAATCGATCCCAGGCCACTGCGTCGAGGACTATAGCTCCTGTTTATGGGTCGCCCGCTCAACCAGTTGAGCCACTGAGTGCCCATTCGGAACTATTTCTATGCTCGCTGAGCATCTTTATACACCTTAAATGCAGGTTACGGTCGAAGCTAGCTAAGCAGCTGCAGCGCCAAACACACAGAACTGCAGCACACCAACTCAAACAGGTGTATAACCAGAAATGTATGCGTACAGAGCAAAATACATAGTTCGAATGTCAGACTTAACCAAGTTGAAACCAAACGACTTTGATGTATATTTATTGTTTTCTATGAGTGGAGAATTGTATGTGTGAAGCACATCTTTACAGCATCAATATCACAGTCCATCCTATTAATTGAATTGTGAGATGCTAAAGTCGTAGTGCAGATTCTTTTTTGCAACCAAATCTTCCTTTTCAGTGTTTCACTCCTGTTTCACACTCATTTTGCTTTGCGCATGTACAGCCTGTATCAACAAAGTTTTAAAAAGTCTGTGTATCCAAGAACCCTTACATCAGGTAAATGTATGTTTTATCAGACAGATTAGTCTTGCAGATTAGTCATTGCAAGTTTTCTTTTTGTATCAAGAAATAAATCAGTTGGAGTACAATGTGTTTGAGTTATGTTTCCTTGGTTTACATTGCACCATCTGCAATGTGACGTTTGCTCATGTGCACATTCCAGTAGTCGGTACTGAAACAATATATTGTTTAGTACGTACCTCCATGCTTTGAGCAGTTGTCAGTAAATATTTGTCTTTGGTTCAATATCTGTAACCACAACTCCTCTCTGTGTCAGACTGCAGAGGATGCTGTGAAGATTGCACAGGAAATTGGTAAGTCATCATTTTAATACACACTGAATATTTACAGTCTGCATTACTGTGTGGCAGAGCAGACTGTTCCTCAGTTCTGTTACTGCAAAGGTTATGTCCTGTCTATTTGATGACGACCCAGAGGATGTGTTCAGTCATTACCAGAACTTACTGTTGGGATCAAAAGTTTACATACATGTGAAAAGGATATTTATGTTACTTAGCTATGTTGTGACCTGTTACTTACATGACAGGGGATTTATTGTGAAAGTGTACAAAAAAAATCGTTTCTTTTGTAGTTGACAAAATGTAATGGGTCGTAAAACACATCCTGCACAGCTACAATTTGGTCTTAAGTCTTTTTAGCCTAGTCTTCTTCTTTCTGGTGGTCATGAATATAAATACAAGGTAGTAGTAGTAGTAAGCTTCTGTCAGAATCCTGGCATCACCACAAAGCATCATAGGAGAGAGCTTGCTCTTTCTCCTATGGCATTTATATTTATGTTTATTTTTCATCATAGTCTCCTTTAACTTTAATGCACTATTGAGTGGGATTTCAGTTTGGGTCAGATGGTCCAGGTCAGGTGAGTAAGGTTCATGAGGCAGTGGTTCAAAGTCACATTTGGAGCAACAACAGCAAAACTTGAAAGATTTCTTATTCTTTTTTTTTTTTCTTTGAATATTTGACTTTTTGCCGACAGTTATATATAAAGCTTTATAGGATACAGTTATGCCCCAAAATGGGACTTAGGCCCCATGTTTTTTGTGTGTTGGTGTGTGTTAAATACATACAGTGTATATACAAGAGTACCTGTGCAACTGTTGCTTTATCTTTGTTTTGTTGCTAGGCTACCCAGTGATGATTAAAGCATCAGCAGGAGGAGGAGGGAAAGGAATGAGGATTGCGTGGAATGATGATGAGACAAGGTATTGTGTTTCTCTGTTGTTTCATGTCCTTCATGTGTCTCAATGTATCTCTGTCTCATCATCTACTTTTTTAATCAAGGAAAACCACAAGGAAAAAGGAAATGACACCTGAAACAAAAAGTATTTGAGTTGCTCCGCTTCTCTTATTTCTCCATGTACTACTGCAATGACTTAAACTACTGAAGCTGAGGTTCAACTTGAAAGCCTTCTATTGTAATTATAAGCTCAATCGCTGCTACTCGATGGTTACTTCTCCTGCAGCTTATTCTTGACTTGAAGTGTTGGCACTGCCTTAAAATAAAGTCACTGCTGCAAATTAAATATTTCCAGTTTAGGTTCAACTGTTTCATCTTATTGAAATTCTGTCCATAGAACTATAGCTGACTGAAAACTGTTTTAGAACTACCACTGCTTATACAATGGCTGAATATACGGTTAAAGACTTGTAACTATAAAAGTATGATGGCAAGAAAAATGATGTAACCCTTTGGAGTTGTATGAATTTTAGCATTAAAATCCACAACTGTCACCTAGAATATAAAGTAAGTTTAGCGGTTCAAAAGGCTACCTACAAATGTGGTATACTTGTCATTTTCTTTACAGTGACAGGTATTTACTTTTGGTGCTTTTCATAGTTATTTTTGTCATATACAGACGCTCAATAATGGAAAAAACTGCAATTTTTATGTTCAAATGAAAAACAGCTTCACTGCCAAAAATGAAAACCACTTACTGCAACAAGCTAGGTTTAGGCTTTAAAAGCTGAGCACAGTCACTATGTTTGTGTGCAAGTCTGAGTGAATGGAAGAATAAGAAACACATTGTAAAGCACTTTGTAGAACCTAACTAAGATTAAATGGTGCTATAGTCAAACCAGCCAGTCTGATACCAACAACCGTGCCATGTAGAAAGTAGGGCTGCCACAAACGACGCGTCGACGAATCGCCTGAGCACGATACGTCATCAAAAGCGGAAGTGAGCGCGCAATGCAACAGAAATCACCGTCCGAGTGGAGCGCGGAACACGCATGGACATCCGCGCTGTATCGTGCATATATAGTATATGCACGATGCGGCGCGGATGTCCGCGCTGTATCGTAAACGCGGATGTCCACCCTGTATTGTGCATATATAATATATGCAGATACTATATATGCACGATACAGCGCGGATGTCCATGCGTGTTCCGCGCTCCACTCGGACGGTGATTTCTGTTGCATTGCGCGCTCACTTCCGCTTTTGATGACGTATTGTGCTCAGGCGATTAGTCGACGCGTCGTTTGTGGCAGCCCTAGTAGAAAGTAATTTAAATCACCTTTCTTCCGCACTCTGACATTCGGTTTGAACTTCAGCAGGTTGTCTGAACTATGTCTACATCCCTAAATGCATTAAGTTGCTGACGTGATGATTTTGAAGTGATGATGATTAGAACTTTGCATTAACGAGCAATTGAACAGGTGTAGCTAATAAAGTGGACGGTGAGTATATATACACAATTATTTGTATATGCTTACATGACTACAACTGCTTTTATTACTATTTACAGACCACTGAAAAAAATGAGCTTTTAATTGCTATCTTTATAACTGCTGCATTTTTGGTGTGTTTTATTTCAGGGAAGGTTTCCGGTTCTCATCCCAGGAGGCAGCATCCAGCTTTGGAGATGACAGACTGCTCATTGAGAAGTACATAGACAACCCCAGACACATAGAGATTCAGGTATTTCACAAGTGGAAGCTCATGAAGCCTGACTTGATGAATTTCTAATTTCTGCTTTGACTGCACATGCTAGCCTCAACGTGCCTTTTGCCAACAAGCCAAGCTGGTGGTTTCAAAACGTGAGGAATGTTTTATTGGGATATGTTTGGGCACTTAAAACCTATCAGTTAGGTGTTTTCTTTGTTTGTTTTTCAGCTTTATTGATAGGACAGTAGTGAGAGAGAGAGACAGGAAAGTGGGGAGAAAAATGGGGGAAGAACCTGCAGCAAAGGGTCATGAGCTGGATTCAAACCCATGGCCACTGTGTCAGGGACTATAGCCCCTGATTATGGGTTGCTGGCTCAACCTGTTGAGCTACCGGGGCACCCATCAGTCATGGTTTTAATATTTGAGGGGTTTCTGATGTGGTCTTAGACTATTGGAATCCACTATACATGGTCCCTGAAAATGTTTTTTTTTCCTCCTCAACGCATCATAAGGAGATGGTAACAGTGTTTGGTAAGGCTACTCTGGTAGGGCACTGTCTGAAATATAGTCTCAAGAGTGCATGGTGTACCAGCTCCAAGCTCCAAAAGACTGTGAAAGCTTGACCAGGACTAGGTATCCCTGGATGGACAACCTGAAGTCCAATTCTTCAGCCCTTTGTGCAGGCAGCCAGGAATGTGTTGCTCAGGCGGACCTCCACGGGATGTCTACAGGCATGGACAAGCTTACGAGAAGCCTAGACAGCTGCAAACTGCGCTTTGGCTGTCAGAGAAGTCAACAGGGAGAACAATGTTGCGTGAATGACTTCATTATCAACAGATGAGGAAAGTTCTTACAAGCCGAGAAGTGAGCACACTTGGGGTTTGTTCATGCAACCAAAATTAGGTAAATGAGACTTTGCTGTTCGGGCCCCTCATCTGCAGAACTTCCTGCATGGAGATCTCAAGCAGACAATCTCGGTGTCCTCCTTTAAACCTTTTTCTTAAAATCACTTGCATTGTGTGGCTTATTCTTAATGGAAGGTAGTTGTTATATTGATTTAAGATAAATAAACTAAGTAATTTAAGTTAACGCATTTGCTTTTATCATAAATAATAAAGTTTATTAATTCTAGAGTTTATTAGATTTATTATTATATTTTATATTATTGTCAGTATTTTTTGTTCTTGATTTGTAACTTTGAGATCTGATACCTTTTTTTTAAAATTTATTTTTAATAAGTGATAAACAATGCATTCTAATAATTTGTAGTCATCTGGTTGATATGTGTCTTTGGTAGGTGTTGGCTGATAAACATGGTAATGCTCTATGGCTTAATGAGAGGGAGTGCTCCATCCAGAGGAGGAACCAGAAGGTGGTGGAAGAGGCTCCGAGGTTAGTGTGACACCGTGTGTGTTAACTTGGCAGATAGCCATTTAAAATGAACACAGGCAGGTGCTAATTGTTTGCCAAATGGCAATAAAGAGGTTGAAATTTAGACGAGGGTGAATGGTCAATCTGATCTCCATCTCAGTGTTCAATGCGTCACTTCATTATCTGCCCAGTATAAAACAGAAGTGATGTTTTTCCTGAGCATAGTCTAATGGTTTTAAGTTGTACATTGAATTACTGCTAAATGATCTGTTCTTTACTTGAACGTCTTTGCTAACGTCCCATAAACCTCTAATGTCCTTCTACATTTGAATCTATGATTCGTTGCTCTTGATTACCATGTAGACTATAGGGATCTTCAGGCTCCTCAGTATCGGGTCTATTGGTTTTTAAATATATATTAATTATATTTTTGTGAATCATAGGGTAAAATTGAATAAGTAGATTTTTTTTTTTACGTAACAAAAAGATGATTATCTGACAGTGATCACTTCAAAGAATAACTCTTCTGCATCTACCTCATTGAAGCAGCATTGCAGTAAGCTTCACCACCTGCACAATAATTCACACTAAAGCAACTGAATTTCTACTTTAGAAATGTTTCATTATGCATTGGGGCTGCATGACATATCTCAGCATCTGCATTGTAATTTGACTATTATGTATGTGCATTATAATGCTGCTTGATACAAGAAGAAAACTTACACAATTGTCATTTCTCATGACAAATGTACGAGAGAAGTCTGACAGAACAGAATTTACTCCGATTTAACGATTCTTGGATAAGCTGAGTTTCTTTATTTCTTAATTCACAAGACAAAGTTTGTTGACATGCAGGCTCTATGTATGCACAACAAAATGACAGAAACAGGAGAGAAATACTGAAAAGGAAAATTTGGCAGTGAAAAAAAATGCATCAGTAGTCGTGGAGCTACACAATTACAGTAATATTGATCACAATTATGATTTGGGCTTCCCACAATTAGATGAGCATGATTGACTGTGATATTGACTTTTAAACTGCTCCACTTGGTGGAAGCTATGCTCATAGAAAACTGTTGATAAAATCACTTGGTTTCAACTAAATCACCACAATCATTCTAGAATGATTCATTATTTCTAAGTATTCATGTAAGTTCTCTGATGAAACCTGCTGTGTTTTTTCATATCACAATATTGTGACAGAAAAGTAAAATATCACTATGTCAGTTTCAGCATTCAAAAAACATACAAGTATTCACTGTTTGTTAAATCTCAAGCTGTAGAATTTGTGTCCTTTACCATGTGGCTGCACTGACCATGTAACATAGACTACAGGTGAAAAGTTTTACAACACCCCAATTTTTTCAGTTTTTTATTGAAATTCATGTCTGGGGCTGTGTTGCTGGATCCAGGGTTGGTGGCTTGTACAGATTGAGAGGAACCCTGTACCAAAACAGCTTCCACAGCATTCTGCAGTGCCATGCAGTACCCTCTGGTATGTTCCTAGTTGGTCAGGGGTTCATCCTACAGCAAGATAATGACCCAAAGCATAAGTCCAAGCTCTGCCAGAACTACCTTAGGAAAAAAGAACAAGATGGTAAGCTTGAAAACATGGAGTGGCAGCACAGTCTCCAGACTTAAACCTGTGGATCTGGTTTGGGATGAAGTGGACAGAAGAGTGAAAGCAAAGCAACCTACAAGTGCCACACATCTAGTGGAACTTCTGCAACAGAGTTGGGAATAACTTTCTGAAGAATATTTGATTTCCATTGTGGAAAGAATGCCACAAGTGTGTTCAGCTGTTCTATCTGCCAAAGGTGGCTACTTTGATGAGTCAAAAGCTTAGAATACATTTTGGGTCTCAAAACTGATTTTATTTTTTAAGTTCATCTGTTTGGTTGTTCTATGCTTTCGTTTCAATTAGACAATTATTATCATTACAATTATCATTACAATGAGACATTAAAATGCATAATTTCCAATAAATAACTGGAAAAATTGGGGTGTTCTAAAACTTTCGACCAGTAGTGTATGTGGGTCATTCATTGAGCAGATACTGCAACAGTCTGCGTCCAGTATAATCACTGGAAGTGTGAACAGTATATTGGTGCAGTACATCACAGAGATCTATGCTGCAAACCAAAACATAGATCAGTCATGCTTATATTTTTTTACATGATGTGCGCACAGCCCTTTTATAGAGAAAAAAAAACTGCCTAATTTGTTTAATTGAACTACCCTCATACAGGGAATGAACGCTTTGTATTAAACAGACCCTCCACTTAGGAGTCTTGATCACCCCATTGTCACTCATTTGCTTTGTTTAGTTAATTTATTAACTTTATTTCTTGCATAATGTACTGCAATATGTAGGTGTAATACAATCTAGAAATAATTATCACTATCATGTTTTGCCACAACCCTATGCCCTACATGTGCTACAGATGTAGTCGCTATAAAGATAAATTCCGTGGAAAATTTGCTCTGCTGACGTACCGTATACGTTACACACTGAGTGTTGCCACCATTTACACCACTGAGATGAGTCTGTGTCTGTGTTGCTCCCTCTCCAGTACCTTCCTAGACCCAGTCACACGACGGGCAATGGGTGAGCAGGCGGTGCAGCTGGCCAAAGCTGTGCAGTACTCCTCTGCTGGCACCGTGGAGTTCCTGGTGGATTCTAAGAAGAACTTCTATTTCCTGGAGATGAACACGCGACTGCAGGTCTGTGTGTGTACTTGTATGTTTGTGAGGGCCATGGAAGCGAGTGATTTTGGCTAGTTTTCACTTTCTGACAGTTTCAAAGGACATGGCTTCAGAATTCTGGCAGAATTAAGTTGGGGTTAGCAGTTAGGCACTTAAGGATAGGTTCAGGGGCGAAGGAACGTAATGTGCTTTTGTTGTATCAAGGTTAATTGAAAACAAGGTCAACATAGAACTTAATAAATCACATACTGATATACTTTGGTTTCTTATTTTGCAGCTAACCTTACTAATTATGTGATGTGCATAGACTGTTGGGGAGAAATTGTAATTATCAGTAAATAATGATGTTGCTGCTGTGTGCAACTCTCTTTAGAGATGCTCATATGAATCCTGCTGCTGTCTGGTACTTCCGGTATTTAACAAACTTGGAGGAATGACTTATACAACAGCAGGAAGCAATAAACTAAACTTCCTTCTGTTAACAACTAAAAGCACAAACACTGTCTGTGGATGGGAAGCACAGTGGACTGGCAGCTGCTATGGCAGTAGCTGTTAGTCATTTAATTATTTTTTCACAGTGTTTTAACAGTAGTTGCATTCACTGAAACTCTGATGTCCAAGTTTCAGTGAATGAAATTAGCCTATCAGAACTGAGGTGGCCACAAGTGTTGGCCAATGAAATTACACAAATATTTTTTTTGTGTACAATACTAGTCAAAAGGTTGAACTCACGTCCACATCCTGGGATTTCATCTCAAAAGTATTACGTCACACATTTAGATTTATGTAAGCAAAAAAAAGGGTAAAGAAACCAAAATTTTAAAAAGTAAGTACAGCTGTCATCAAGGTAAACAGTGGGTACTTAGAGGATTCTAAAATATGAAACCTATTTTGCTTTACACTTTTTCACAACATATTCCCATATGAGTTGTTTCATAGTTTTCATGTTTTAAATATTGCACTACGCTGTTAAAAATGGTAAAAAATACACAGAAGCTTCAAAACTTTTGACCGTAGACCGTAAGATGCCGCAAAGTTTTAGATCAACAAGCACATTGCTATTTTGTTTGTGTGCTTACAGAAACCTGCATTTTCTGATTTTACCTTTTGACACCAGGTGGAGCATCCGATTACAGAGTGCATTACTGGCCTGGACCTGGTGGAGCAGATGATCAGGGTTGCAAAGGGCTACCAACTGCAGCACAAACAGGAAGATATCCCAATAAATGGCTGGGCAATTGAGAGTCGTGTCTACGCTGAGGTGTGTGTGTAATTAATAAATGAATATATAGGCATGCTAATATAACATTGTGCTTATACTACTTTTGTGAATAGAACCTGATATTGGAGTGTTTTCCATTTATCCATCTGTTTCTCTGTTATGTTTTCTGTTAGGATCCTTACAAGTCTTTTGGTCTTCCCTCCATTGGACGACTGTCTCAATACCAAGAACCACTGAACCTCAGCAATGTCAGTTTGTGTGTTTGTGGGACATGATTCTTAAAGCTTCTTCACTAGGCAAGATGATAGTGTAACCTACGACAGTTTCATCAGCTGACTTAACAAATTAAAGATGCTGCAGAGAAGACCACTTAATTAATTTGAGCCTCAGATTATTTTGTAATTTACTGTTTTTCAAATTTTATTCTTCTCATACACAATCCACTTGCTGTCAAACTGACTGGTTAGTGTCCATAAACATTGTGCTGCTTGCTCCTCACCCTGTCAGGTCCGTGTAGACAGTGGCATCCAGGAGGGAAGTGATATCAGCATCTACTATGATCCCATGATCTCTAAGGTCAGTGATGTTTTAAATATAGAATCATTTTGTAAATAATGCATTTGTTATTCTTGGAAGAAGATGTCAAAATGACTGTTACACAACAGTTTGTGCATTTTCAGCTTTTCTATCTGGTATCTATTTGTAGTTGGTTACCTATGGGGCAACACGAAATGAAGCCCTTGCCAAAATGGAGGATGCTCTAGATAACTATGTGATTAGAGGTACATCATCAGACTTTCACAGTGAACATCAGCCAAGACCCACAGTCACTTTTTTAGAAAGTTTTCTTTCTCTACAGAACTTTGGTCATCTTTTTTCCAGGTGTTACCCACAACATTCCCCTTCTGCGGGAAATCATCACCCATCCTCGCTTTATCTCTGGTGACATCAGCACCAACTTCTTGCCTGAGGTTTACCCCGATGGCTTCAAGGGTCATCAGCTGGAGGTGGATGCACGCAGGGAGCTGCTGGCCTCTGCAGCGGCACTTTACATCGCTGCTCAGCTCCGTTCACAGAAGGTCCTGGGCGACCAGAGGTGAAGATGCTAGCCAGCTTTACATTGCAGAGGGCTACAAGTGTAATTTAAATACCCCCTTTAGTGAAAATCTAATTTCTTTCTATAAAATCAAGTTAAATTTTTTGTTTTTTAAGGCAGGGATAAAGACAGGGATTACTTTATTGGGAAAAAAAACTTTTGAATACTACAACCAGTAGCTACAATCTGAAAATGAAATAAGACAGAACCTTGTTCACTGCAAAATCCATCCATCCATCCATCCATCCATCCATCCATCCATCCATTATCTATACCTCGCTTAATCCTCATTAGGGTCATGGAGGGGCTGGAGTCTATCCCAGCTGACTCAGGGTGAAGGCAGGGGACACCCTGGACAGGTCACCAGTCTATCACAGGGCTACATAGAGAGACAAACAGTCACACTCACATTCATACCTATGGACAATTTAGAATCACCATTTAACCTCAGCATGTTTTTGGACTGGGGGAGGAAGCCGGAGTACCCAGAGAAAACCCTTGCATGCACAGAGAGAACATGCAAACTCCATGCAGAAAGATCTGGGGAAATGCATATTAAATACATATTAAAAATAAATGTAATGTAATCAGTGTCTGAGAATGTGATTTCTTAAAATTGACATGACAGTCTGGATCATGAGTGAAGATTCCAGCTCCAAACCTGACAGTCAAGTTTAATTGAGGTGTCCCTATAGCGCTATTGGATTAGCACGTATCAGCGGCATAGTTCCTGACACAGTACAGTGGGCTCAGTTCTGGCTCATGGTGAAAAAGTTTAAAAAATGTGTTTAGAAAAAAAGTTTAATTGTGGTCTGTCATTAAGGCACTTGAGAACTAACATTAATTACAAACAGTCATGCTGCCTGTGATTTTAACAAGTGAACACGACACTTGACTCACATGAGAAATATGCTCACTTTGTCATCCTGTGGTAAAAGAAGTTGACCTTTATCAGAGAGAGCGCAATGTCTGACTGCCTTCTGATTAATGCAAATCAACAATCAGCACTGCCATCTCTCTCTCTTTTTTTTTTTTTAACCATTTCTAACTTCTGAAATAACTGAAAAATGTTGGAGAATTTTGCAGAGTGTTGCAATATTGTTTAGCAGCACTAAAAATAACAAACATGGTAACTGCTATTAAACAGGTCTCATCTCTAGAATGTCAGATATGGCAGGTATATACAAATAACAGAAAAAGAAGCTGTAATGGTATGGTGCCTTATAATACACAATAAGCCATATCTGTGTTACAGAGTCTCCACCATTCCTGTGAAATGTACCCACTGGGAGCTGTGTGTGGAGCTGGGGAAGGGATGCCATGCTATGGAGGTTACCAAATCTGGAGATGTTTATAATGTGAGTATTTAATGTGCATCCATGAACATTAGACCCTCTTTTACTGCAAAGATCAGAGAGAAAAAGCATTAAAGCTGCATGTTATGCTAATCCCTACAGTATGTAGCCAGTTGTTTAAATCCAAAGCTGACACACCAGGAGATAGAGCAGCGACCAGTCTGCGGGAATTGATGTAGCTAGAGTCCTTGTGACTTGGTACAGGATGTCTCTGTGTCTTGGTTAAAGTCTGAGCCATCAGGTCATTTAAGAAAAGAATCTGTTTGCAGGTGGAGGTGGATGGAGGAAAGGTGGAAGTCATTGGAGCTTTTAACCTGGCCTCCCCTCTGTTGCCACTCACCATCAACGGTTCAGACAGGATGCTACAGGTAGCACACATTTACACATCCAGGTTGTTAACGATATACTTCGATCAGCCATAACATTCTGACCACTTGCCTAATATTGTGTTGGTCCCTTTCATGCTGCTAAAACTCCTCTGACCCAGTGGGGCATGAACACAGGACCTCTGGGGGTGTCTTGTGACAGCGGGATGGTGGCAGTGAATTCTGTGGGTTGCAGGCTGGGATCTACCTAGATCAGGCTTATCCTGGTGCATCCCACAGATGCTCAATAAGATTTGGATCTGGGGAATGTGGAACCCAGGTGAACACCTTAGCTCTGTTGTGTTCTACGAGCCACACTTGTTGGGGTGCATTGTCCTGCTGAGGATGGCAACTGGCATCAAGGACAGCTGTTCTCATGAGTGGGTTGGTGGGTTACTTGACCTGCAGTGTTTAGGTGGGTGGTACATGTCAAACATCCACATGAATGTCATGACTCAAGGTTTCCCAGCAGAAAGTTGCATTATAGCAAGATGATCAATGTTACTCACTTCACCTGTCAGTGGTCATAATGTTGTGGCTGATTGGTGTCTTTTATATGGCACAGTAAGCACATAGTAAGCAATGACAAAAATCTATCAATTTCAGTTGCAACACCTTTAATATTTTAACTTCTGTTTCAGTGCCTGTCCAGAGACGCTTCAGGAATGATTGTCCTGCAGTACCTGGGTACTGTGGTAAGACTGCACTAAAGTTTAATTTTAAAAAATCACGTACACAACACAGATTAACATCTCTAGTCCTCATGCCATTGAAGCAAGCTGTAATGTAGAGTGCTATGTTAGCGACCACACTCTCCCACACAAAGGAATACATTGTGGCAATTTTAGCTTAGCCAGTACCATTATAATTGATCAGTTGATTGAAGAAGGGCAGCAGGGTTATAAAGTGATGAAGAAAATGTTCGCATAAGTTATATAGATTACCAGCACCTATAGACAGGTGACAAATGATGGGAAAACCTCAAGGTTCAAATCCTCGATCCGGTGACTCTGTTGTGCTGTCAGGGGCATTTTGCTCACATAATTGGGTCCAGTTGTCCACTTAGATTTCTACCATGATAGGAGTGGTCTCTTCCAGAATGACAATGCTCCTATCCACAGCTCTCCAGTAGAGTTGCAGAATCTCTTAATGCTGCTCTAGTGGCATGTAGTGACCAAAACCTTATTAAGACACTTAACTATATTTCTTTTTTTAATTTGTCACCCTTCTGTAGCACAATAATAACATGGCTTTTTCTTTTTGCCCTTCAATAATGAATGATAAAATGTCTTAACTAGAGGTCAACCGATATGGGATTTTCAAAGGCCGATGCCGATACCGATTTTTAAAAAACTTTCAGCCGATGGCCGATATCTAGAGCCGATTGTAGAAGCTGATTTTTAAGGCTGATATCCTTTTTTTTTTTTTTTTTAAAGCACATCGATTACAAAAGGCAATTTAAACACTAAAATTATATACATGTATATATTACAAATTAAATACACTAGTAGAACTCTAACATTTATTGAACACAAAAAGTGAAAAAGTACAATAACATAAAAAAAATACTTAAAGTTTACAAAAAATACAATTAAAAAGTAACCTGAAAGTGCAATTGCTTGTTCAAGTAAAAAAGATAAACATGATCACAAAATAAAAACTGTAACAAATGCTAATTAAATTAAATAACGTAGTGCAGTTAAACATTACAAATCTTTAGATGAACCACAAAATAAAACACAAAAGTTTGTGTCACTATTTTAGTCTCACAGTATGATAATAATTGTAATATATAGTCAGTATTTACCTTTTTTTCTCACATGAAATGTGAGCAATCTTGCACAACATACATTTTTTACACAGATTTTTCTTAACCACTATATTCCATTTCAGGATCAAACTAAGACTAACTCATGTATAGTGCTAATACAGTACTTAGTTTCCACTTCTGGCACTGAACTGAAGTTTATACATTGATTGGGAAGAAACAGGGTAGATGTGTGATGGCTCAGCGTAGTGTTTAGATAGGATGACATGACACCGTTAGCAGTGTGATTGAAGAGATTATTGCAGGTGTCTGTGGAAATCAGGGGTGCCCACTAATTTGGGACCCACGATCTACTTTTCAAGTCGGGCCACCATCGCGAGGGGCGGGGGGGGGGGGGGGCGGCTGCTGCTGCTGCTGCTGCTGCTGCTGCTGCTGCTGCTGCTGCTGCTGCTGCTGCTGCTGCTGCTGCTGCTGCTGCTGCTGCTGCTGCTGCTGCTGCTGCTGCTGCTGCTGCTGCTGCTAGTATAATATAAACATACGGACGCTGGGTGTGCAGATGAGGGACGTGCTGCTGCTAGTATAATATAAACATACGGACGCTGGGTGTGCAGATGAGGGACGTGCAGCAGCCTCGCTCTGGGCATAGGCGCACCACACACACACAGTGCATCCACAGATTTACTTTCACTTTCTCACTTGATTGTATGCCTGAGGCTGACGCTAAAACTTAAACGGCTAACTTTTACAGTTTGATGATCACACAGTAAAGACTTTTAAAGGCTAAATCAACATTGCATTTTCTCTCTTACCAAGAAACAAATCTCTTATCTGTTGTTTTTACAAAGTAAGCAGGTGTGGAGCGAGGCTTGTTGTTGCCTGGCTCACTCGCTCCGCTCATGCTCCGCTCTCTGAGTGCCGGGGGTCCTTCTAAGGGAAAAGTGGTCGCGGCAGCTGCCCGTATGGGTGCCTGATCACAAATCGGCTTTTTATTTGTAAAAATCGGCCGATGGCCGATTTTGGAAAAAGTCCATATATCGGCCCAAAACATCGGCCGGCCGATGTATCGGTCGACCTCTAGTCTTAACACATCCGTCAAGTGACTTCAAGTACTGATTTGAAAAATACTTGAACAGATCCAGAGTTGTAGTTTAATACAATAACTTAAAGTGCAATACACAAGATTTTGGGCATTAATATAGCGGCAAACAACTTTATACGTTTTCTATGTAAGATACAGTAGAGTAATGACATCCCTAGCAGAGAATGAAGTCACACTTCCTCTGTCTTAGACACCTGTGAGCTTAAGGGATGTGAGGAGGAACAAAATATGGTATTTAAAACTAGGGAGGAAATGGACCAAACAATTGACAATTAAAGCCAAAATCTAAAGATAACGTCTTCTAAAAAAGTTACAGAGATGATATGCAGTTCTAGTAAAAGCACATCTCATACAACTGGTTGAGGGGAGAAGGAAGAACACTAACATAGCTCTCAAGCTGCCAAATGGCCCACTGGCAATGAGGCTTTTACGGCCCATACTGAGTGCAGAGTGGCAACAGGTATACCTCAGGGTGCTTAACCTGAGAGAGAAAAACACACTCATAACCTACCAACCCACACACAGCATTGATAGTGCTTGTTACTGGGCATTAATGTACCTTAGTGCATGTGAATTCCCGTTGAAACTGCTGGCCTACTGTGGTTGTAAATAAACCAAGAGTGACCTCCCACAGCATATTGTAAGCGCAAATGTGCAGTGTGAGCATTCAGCTGGTACCTCAAAAACTATTTATCTTACTTACCTAATTTGTGTGCACTTTCCTTTGCTGTGTTTTCCACTGCTGTGTAATATTTGGACCTGAGTAGGCCCGTGGATGGGAATGCATTGCAGAGCAAAACAGACACTGTGAAGTGAAGGGGAGATGGGTCATGTAACGACAATATTAACAAAAACTTCCCTTCAGTGTATTTTGCAATGCTAGAATTGGCTAATGATTGTGGCTGGATTTATTGATTTATTTTTGGCTGTTATGTTGGAGTGCAAATTTTAAACATTTGTTCTTACCAATAGTTGGTCACATTTCCAGTCAATTAGTTGTTAAAATAAATGACACTTTGTTACATTAGGAATTTGAAGAACAAAAAGTAAACATCAGCTAAGCTTAACTATAAATCAAAAGGCAAATAATAATGACTTTCCAGAGCATTAAACACACCAACAGAGAAACTTCTGGAAATGGCAGAAAGGCAAGCGGCTACATAAATCATCACCTCCCAGCGGGTCTTACTCCACTTTGGGTTTTTACAGTATTTTACTGGATAATAAGTTGTTCAAAGAAATGCCAGGGGGATCTAGACATAAAAAGAGAGGAAAGACACAGCGACCACTGAAGAAAGCATGGTATCATTGAGTGATAGTGAAGACAGCAACACATATGATAGCTAGCTGATAGCATGGAGGCTATGAGGGTTAGCATCATCGCCGAAATACAAAAAGTACGTACGGACATTATGAAGGAGCTCTCTGAAGCCACCGGCCAGCTTAAAAGAGAGCTTAGTGACTTCAGAAGAGAAATGAATAACCGACTTGGTGTGATTGAAACCGACATCAAGGACGTGACAAGCTGGGTGGAAGAAGCCAAGATCAGAGTCACGGAAATGGAGACCTTCAGTGCCAAGGCAAGACAAGTGCTGTCCCACACTATTGAACTACAGGAAAATCTCCAGGCACAGCTCGAGGACTTGGAGGCACGCTCACAGAGAAACAATATAAGGATTCATGGCATTGAAGAAGGGGCCGAAAAAAATGCTATTCTTGGATTTGTGGAACATTTTATTAAAACGAAGCTTGCTCTCCTCTACACCCCCCTCGGAATACAAAGATGCCACCGTTCATTCGCTATCAAACCTCCCCAAGATGCCAACCCGAGGTCAATCGTCCTCTGCTTTCTAGAGTTTAAAACTAAGGAACGTGTGCTTCGTTCTGCATGGAGCAAAAAGGACATCCAATTTCAAGGAAGACGCATTTTCTTCGAGCAAGATTATACCAGTAATACCCTGGCTAAGAGGAAGGCATATGCCCCCATCAGAAAGGCACTGAAAACTTTGCTTAGATAACACAGCACCAGGAGTCATCTGGAATGAGGATGGCAGAGTCTGCATGGCAAAATGCTGGCACCTCACGACATAAACGGGAAAGACTTAAGCACACAGGAAAGGTTGAAAGAATTCCGATGCAGCAAAGATGGCACTAATTAAGGTTTACACTTTCCTGATTATCATTGAGTGTTAATGAATTAGTCATTCCTCAACTACATTCGTAATCTTGACCCTTTTGCTGGGAAATGCATGCTTGTTTTTTCCTCCTATGCGAGCTGCTCTATTTGACACAGATCAGAGTTCATGGCTCGCACTGAGAGCGACTCCTTTGGTTTCAAAGGATTTCTCTCTCAACTCAGAAGTGGATAATGCACTTCACATTTGGAAGTCGTTTTTGTTTTGTTTTGTTATCTGTTCCTATTGTTCATTAGATAGGCCGACATTTTTCAGTTTTTATTTTGATTGTTTAATCCTGGCAATAATTGTATTATTTTTTGAAAAGTAAAATGTCTAGACAGAAATATAATTTTATTACCCTTAACGTAAATGACTTACACAATCCTGTAAAGAGGAGTAAAGCCATAACCAAGATGAAGCGTGAAAAGCAGGATGTCATATTTTGGAAAGAAACACATCTTTCAAACAACGAACATGAAAAGCTGAAAAAATGGTTTAAACATGCTTATTATTATTCTTATAAAACAGGTAAAGCTAGAGGAGTCTCAATTATTATCTCAAACCATGTAAATTTCCAATTCACCTCACAAGTTGCTGGTGCTGAATGGTGATACATTTTAGTAAAAGGCTTTATTGATCACAAAGAGGTTACATTCCTTAACGTGTATCACCCCCCTAGAAGTGATAAACAATTTACTAAAAAGGTTCGTCTAATACGTCTAGTATTATGTGTTGAAATGGCAGGGGTTGTGATATGTGGAGGAGACAGGAATATACACCTGCATCCTTCATTGGACTCCTCTTCCAAAATAAGAAAAATGCGACCAGAGGCAGTACATGCTAAAAAACTATTAAGCAAGCTTGGTATGATGGATATATGGAGAGACCTACACAAAAAAATGTTTACTTTCCTTTTCCAATCCCATGCAATGTTTTCTAGGTTGGATTATTTTTTCATGCTGAATTCTGATAGGCATAGGATAATTGATTGTAAAATAGGCCTTAGGGATATCTCCGACCACGCTGGACTCTACCTAACAATACATTTAGATATAAAACTAAAAGAGTTTGGAGACTGAATTGCAAGCTCCTTAATGATTAACAGAATTTCAAAAATGTAGTCAAGAAGAGTTCGCAGATTACATGTGTCACAATGATAATGAAAACATTTCTCTAAGTGTACTATGGGTTGCTGCTAAAGCAGTCCTAAGAGATAAACTGACAATGTGGTCTTAGGAGAGGAAAAAAAAAGAGAAACAAATTTCTGATAAGGTAATGAAGCTTAAACTTTTAGAAGCAGAACATATGAAAAATAATAATGCAGAGAGCTTAGAACAGTTAACTTTGACCAGGCGGACTTTAGATGAACTTTATGAAAATCAGGTAGTCAAAAAAGCTAAATTTATTAAACAAAACTATTAGGAGAATGAACCTAAAGCCAAGAAGTTACTTGCTTGGAGGACACGCAAACAAGAAGCGAGTTGTTGTATACATACAATAAAAAACCCACAAACTAAGAAGATATACAAAAATCTTTAGTTTCTTATTATACATATTTATACTCCCAGCCTCCAGCGGAAAGTCACGATATCATAGAGTCTTTCCTGGATTCGCTGGATTTACCTTCTATAGGTATAGAACAAAATAAGTGACTTACACTGCAAATAACAGAAGAAGAAATTAACAAGACATTATAAAATCTAAAAGGGAATAAAATGCCAGGTCCAGATGGCTTTTCATCAGAATGGTACAAGAACTTTAGGCAAATGATTTTACCAATATTAAAGCGCTGCTTCAATTATGTCCTTGAAGGTGGAGAAATACCACCATCTTGGAATCAAGCCCTTATTTCTGTAATACCCAAACCAGGGTAAGACGAAACTGAGTGTAGCTCCTACAGACCCATATCATTTCTAAACATAGATTATAGAATATGTACGACAATACTGGCCATACAATTAGAACATATAATTCCAGAATTGATAGATACAGACCAGATAGGATTTGTTAAAAATAGGCAAACACATGACAACATACGTAGAGCACTTAACCTCATTCATCACATGAAGTCCATGGAATCTGTGGTTCTTAGCTTTGACGCGGAAAAGGAATTTGATTCCGTTAGATGGGAGTTTCTATATTTGTTTTTAAAACGATTTGGCTTCAATACCCAGCCTATCAAGTGTCTAAAATCCCTGTATAGTTCACCTACAGCAAGGATAAAAATTAATGGAGAGTTATCAAATTCTGTTGCATTGAAAAGAGGCTGTAGACAGGGATGTGCAATGAGTGCAACTCTGTTTGTACTATTCATCAAGCCGTTAGCGCAAGCCATCAGAGAATCACCAAATATTGCAGGGGTCACCATACACAATACGGAGTACAAAATATGTCTGTATGCGGACGACATTTTGATGACCCTTACTAAACCTGAAACTAGCCTGACATCATTATTATCCTAATTTAACATATTTGATTACTACTCTGGCTACAAATTAAATCTCCATAAAACTCAAATTTTAACATTTAATTATAACCCTGATAGATGCAAAAATGTTTAAAATGCAATTGGAGCAATGACATAATTAAATATTTAGGGTTTAATCTCCCCAAAGAATTGACAGATATTAGCAAGTATAACTATGATCCCTTAACATGTAGCATAAAATCAGATATGGAATGATGGTTTTTACTTCCAATGAATATGCACAATGGAATAGATTTGATAAAAATGACTATATTACCTAAGCTACTATATCTATTTTTGGCATTGCCAGTTGAGGTGTCCTCCAAGCAATTTACTGAATGGAATAAAATTATTTCAGACTTTATTTAGGACAAACGCAGACCGAGGATAAAATTTGAGACCTTGCAATTAACAAGAAATAAAGGCAGTAGAGCTCTTCCATGTCTTGAAAGTTGTTATAAATCTGCACTGCTTAGAATTCTGATTGCATGGTGTGACCTGTCATGTGATGCCAGATGGAAGGAAATGGATCAAGCTGAGATCCGAATTCCTCTCCCCTCTATTCTAGGGGACAAACAACTATTACAATCACTTTTACCCAAAGTATCCTTGTGGATAAAAACACCATTAAGTATTTGGTTTAAAGAACTTAAAGACAAAGCAGTGGAAAAACATGCAAAGATTCTGCACTGGCCCGCATATGATGGGGCTTTCACACCAGCAAGAAATGATAATAGATTTAAATATTGGTGTAGTAAAGGTATTACTGCATACTGGAAAATATCTAATGACAAAGGACTGGAATCCTTTCAGCAATTATCAGAAAGATACAACTTGGAAAGAGATGACTTTTTCAGATATCTTCAATTAAGACATCATTTGAATTGAAAGTTGCTCTTTAATTTTGCTTTTCATTGACGTCTGCAAATTGAAACTTACCAAAAAACAGATCTCATCAGTCGTGCAATCTTACAATCTAGAAAAAAGCTCTCTACTATGCACATTAAACAGAGATGGGAGAAAGAGGTTGGAATTGGCCTAAGTGAAGAGGATTGGTTAAATATCTGTAAAACAATCACGACTACTACTTGTTCTGAACTATGGAGAGAGTTCACTTGGAGGAATACATTAAGATATTTTATTACCCCAAAAATCAAGGCTCTACAGACCAAAACTTCCGAACATGATAACTGTGGAGGAAATGTGGACCGATACCAGCAGGACACTTTCATATTTTTTGGGAATGTCCCAAGATTGCCCCCTATTGGACATAGGTACTTAGTAATATTAATCACAGGATTACAATTGGAAGAAACTTTTCACTGTTTAACCTCGGAAATTTGCCAACTGGACTAAGAAAGGAAGACGGGTATCTTCTGCAAATCTTACAAACAGCAGGCAAAAAGGCCATTACGCGAAAATGGCTGAATGTGGATCCGCCTAATGGCTTGGGCTGAATTGAAATAACAAACGAAATATACACAATGGAGAGACTAACTTTTTTTTTGAGGCAAGCCTCAGAAAAAGGAGAACGCTATTGGAGGAAATGGAAGCAATTTTTTTGTGACTAGATACCAATTGGGGGGGTGGGGGTGGGGGGGGCGAGTTGTAATACAATTCTGTATCTGTATGTTTTCTCTTTGTAAGCTGCATTTTTTCTTTCTTGTTGGTCTATCAGTTCATTATGTTTTGTTCCATGTTTGTAAAAAAACAAAAAAAAAAAAACCTTTTATTAAAAATAAAGTTTAAAAAAAAAAAAAAAAACAGCAATGGAGCCACAGTTTTCCACAGTAAATAACCTGTAACATTATTAGTCCTTATACAGCAGTTTCATATCAAGATAATCCTCATAGGTGATGATGAAGTGACTTCGCTCTAGTTATTGTTAGTCCAACTGCTGGAAACAGATGCTTAGCTAAAACAGAGGGCCCCAAATAATGTCCAGGAAATCTGTCGGTATTCACTGCCACCTTTAAAATGTGTTTAAAGTCAAAACTTTAATTTACTCGTATTCCTTATATTGCAGCGCAGAACATTTCCTCACCCCACCCTGTCTTTCTCACACTGTGTATTTTTCATTGTAGTTTAAGGTGCGTGTTCTGTCCAAATTGGCTTCAGAGCTAAACTCCTACATGCCAGAAAAAGTTCCAGAAGACACCAGCAGCATCCTACGTTCACCAATGCCCGGCACAGTTGTGGCTGTGTCCATTAAGCCTGGAGATACGGTAATGCTTCTCTGTGTACAGTAATTTACCACATACACACAAGAATTCTTACCTCATCTACAAAGGGTGTGTTAGGAAGTAAATGACATGATCTGAATCCAATAACGATTGCAAACACAGTATCCATATCATTACATCCCATATATTGAAACACTGAAGACCAATATTTCTAGGAGAGTAGACACTCTGGTATTGCAAAGGTCATTTCCCTCCTCTTTACTGGATGTGGTGAGACCAAACTAACTGGCATCTCTAGATGCAGACTACTTCCTCATATTACAAACAATGGCAAAGAAGTGTCATTGGTTTGTAACACCATATGTGCATAGTATGTTAACACTGTGCATGTTTGGGTGTACTTTTGGTTTAAGTATGTTGTCCATGGTCCAATGAAATTGAAACCTTGACTCCATAACATACAGTATTTTAGACCATAGATAACGGTCAACTTTGTGACAATAGTTTGTATTTGAGAGTGCCCCAGATAAAAATCGAATTCTATATAGAAATACTTTGTCCAGTGTGGTATTGAGTCCTGATGTCAACCCTGTCAACACTTTTAAAATCAAATGAAATGGGCTCCCCTGTAGTCTTGAGTGGGCAACCCATATACAATTGCTATAGTCCCGATGCAGCGGTCATGGGTTCAAGTCCGACTCACAGACATTTGCTGCATATCTTTCTCCCACTCTTCTCCCCACGTTTCCTGTCACTCTCTCCACTGTCCTCCAAAATGAAGGCAAAAAAAAATAATCTAATGAAATGCTGAATAAGCTAGACTTTATCACCCAGCATCTGTGTTGGACCTTACTAATGCCTGAATAGGAACAAATCCTTCCAGATAGATCCGTACATCTGGTAGAAAGACTGAAAATGTCAGGTTAGTTACTTTACCAATTTTGGAGTGACTTGTCATGCAAGGGTGGTATTTTTAGATGTCCACATACTTCTGTCTATGCTGACGATGTGCTACATTACATACCAATGTATTGGTATGTATTACAATAACCCTGCTGGTCAGTTTAAACTCAAGTAGGTGGCTTAGTGATCTTAAAACAAACACAAACAACATCTTGAGGGTGGTGATAAAAGGCCTTAAAGTTCTACCCCTGATATCTCCCCTCTTTTTATTTATGTGTCCCTGTGCTACAAGTTGCAAGCACTATGCCATTCTTTTCATGCACTCTGGTCTTGTGTGGTTGTAGGTTGCCGAGGGTCAAGAGATTTGTGTGATTGAAGCCATGAAGATGCAGAACAGTTTGACAGCTGCCAGACAGGCAAAGGTAATGTCTGTCTGTCCGTCTGTGTCAGTGCATCCTTTCTGATGAATATGTAGAAGCAGCCACTAGTTCAACATTTGCTGGTGCATTTGGGAGATTTTTTTTTTGTTTATTCATTTATAATTATGTAAGGTAGATTAGACACATGTATTTAGCTGTGATAAATATAATTAGCTTGTGGCTTTTGTTCAGTGTAAATAGATTCACTGTATGGATGGACCTCTTAAAAATGTTCCATTTAAAAACCTTTTAACAATGTGAGTTTGTGTTAACTTGCCTTCCAGGTTAAGAGTGTCCACTGTAAGCCAGGGGAGACAGTGGGAGAAGGTGACCTGCTTGTAGAGCTCCAATAAACTACTACCTGTGATCTCTGATGTGGCATCAGCCCCAGGATAAGCCTGATGTCCACACAGAAGTATCCATACTGACAAACACTTGATGCTTGGTTTCTCTTGCCAGTGGTCAGCCTCTACTGTGGTACACTACTAGAGTTTAGATTTCCTGATAGTGACTCAGAGCAGTATCAGCAGTGTGCAGTCTTCTGCAGATGCCAGACTCCTTCATGTTTCTTGGACTCCTATGGTTATTCAGTTTTATCAATTTCTAGACCTGATTGTTAGTATTTGTTAAAAGGGTCAGTTCATCCACATTCCCAATAAAGATTTTTTTGTTATTTAAGCACATTTTGACAAGTGATAGGAAAGTCCTGCCAATCCAATATAATGGAAGGACATGCCTTGAGTTGATCAATATTATGTTTTTATCAAATGTCATAATAAAATGTTTGATGTGGTACAAAAAAAAATTCCATTCACCTCTCCTCTAGTGTATTGGAGTGGAGGCAGAAAGATAATGAGTTTACAGAGATCTCTTGTGGATATTTCAAAAATATTTTTTCCTCCATCAGAAAAGCAACAAAACAAAGTTGGTATTTTTAAAGGAAGAGGGAAAAATGTCTGTTGAAATTTGGATGAACTGACTTTAAATAATTATACATAAAACCAATAAAATGCTTCTTTTTCATACACAGTAACGCTGACTGAACTTCTGTCTGGCTACATCTAAAGGAGAGTTGGCATGATGTATAAAAATAGTATGAAGGTTCTATGAATTATGGTATGCAGTACATGGGTATGGTAAATTGGGATATAATGCTATTAAAGTAATGCGTGATATGAGTGAAACAATCTGATAAAGTGGCCTGGCAACCAGCAATTATCTTCTACACTATTTACTTGTGACAGGGGACTAGAGGTTGTCCAGAATTCATAGAACCTTAATAATATTTAGAACTCATCGTATCGCATTCCTCCTAACCATCAAGGGATCATATAATACCTGGATGACCCATACGTAACTAGGAATGTGCAGTCACCATGCCATAGTTGTTGGCTGAAGGAACAGATGAAACTGATTTTGCCACAAACGTGAATGTGGATGGCACAGGATGAAGGACAGCTATGTTAATTCTGTCAAAGCAAGCAAAGGTAAAGGAAGAAGTCCAAATAGCTGCAGTACAAATGTCATTCAGTGGGTATCCCAAGAACTGCAGACACTCCTAATTACTCCAAGGAACGGCGGAGTTATGGGACAATCCGTGTACGTTTGTCTGTGACTGTGTGTGTGAAACATTACTCACAAACGGACTAACGGATTTGAATGAAATTTTCAGGGGAGGTCAGAAATGACACAAGGACCAAGTGATTAGATTTTGGCAGTGATGTGGCTTATAATCTGGATCCACGGATTTGTTCATGATTTCCCATTGCTAAATATAGCTGCCGGCACAGCCTCGCTGTAACCATTACATGAACACTGTCAGTTACCCGCTGACGATCACATGATTGCGATCCTACTACAAATTGTCCGTGATTTATCAGTTGGAAATCATACAAGGAACAAATGATTAAACTGTGGGGTGTTTCTGAGTCCCGTCAATTCCTGCCGCCCGCTACATATTTAGGTCACGCAATGTAGCAAACCCCAGCCAGACAGGTTAAGTTCAGCTGTCAGCCTTATTTTGAACACAAATTCACCTTTCTGTCCTTCACTCCTTTCTTCACGGTAAGACCTTGTCCCCACTAGGTGCTTATAAGTTTAGACACATCCTTTGCTAGACCGCAACAGCATGGAACCGTTTTCTTTCACCTTCATGTGAATTTTCGGGCTTTTCGGCAGCGTCTTCGTCATGTCAAGAAACCGCTGCTTAGATAAACACTTCCCGTGCCGATGGAATGGTGACACAATAAAAGCCCGCAAGATTAAAGATACGTCTTCAAAATAAAAGCATGGAGGGAATGGTTATTTTAACAGTAGCAAGACAAAGGCTTGCCAAAAGTGATGAACTGATCAACAGACCTTTATAAGAGTAATTTACATGCAATTTGGTATTCATACATAACATGCACATGCATAACACATGCCTGTGCTCAGCGCAAGGTCATTTTTTATTAAAGATTTCATCTGTCGGAAATGATACGTCAACTGAGCAGCCTTGGTGGAGTACTGCGCTCTGAGTGCTTTTCTAGTTGAATCATAATTCACATGAAGGACTTTTGGTAAGACAACAAACCAGATTGAGAGTTTTGATTTAGATGAGGCACAATCCTTACGTGACAATATAAAACAGCGCATCAAACGTCCAGAACCCAGCTGACACATATGCAGTATATGTGCTGTCAAAGCTCAAATAGGAAAAAATAGAAAGCGGTTTCTAAAAATCAGAAATGTGAAAATTAGAAAGCCACAAGACAGTATCTTTCAGAAAACAACTCAACAGAAGATCACATTACAATCCAGATGTCCACCAAAATCTGTTCGGGAACATAGCTGACTTCTAGTCTCCTGTGTTTCTTCCAGATTGTCTGAACCACCTCTGAGCTAGTAACATTTCCATGTCACTTTCAACATGGCATAAGTCTAAATTGCACCCAGTTACATTAGGAATGCACAAGCAATGGCAGTCCAGGTCCAAGTAGATCAACAGTGCATGTAACTTCATGTCAGATTGTATTGGCCTACATGTCTGCACATCAGAAACAAGCAGCCTCCAGTAGTGCAGACACACCCTGTTCAACCTGAGACTAAGATTAGGCTCAGACCCTGATTTTAGTTCTTTCCACCAGCCGGGGACCAAACCCATTTGCTGCACAGCTGAAATACACTGGCTGGAGTTGCACACACAATTCAAATTACTGGTGTTTAAAGAGGTGTGTAAAACAGCAGAGAACGTGGTATTCGGGCATGTTAAGAGAAAGCTGGTGTTACATCTGCAATGTACTCATTTGGTCATGAGTATACAGCTGTGTTGGTTAGTAGCATGCCCACATAGTTTAACTGGTTATATAGCTGCATATCAGATATCACATATCAGACCTGCCCACTTCATGAGCTCCAAAGCAAGCCTCACCACCAAACTAGCCTTCTCTATCAGTTTATCCAGTTTCTTGGTGTCACTGGCTGTGATGCTGCAGTCTGCAAAGATAATTTCACCGTTTATTGTACGTCTTCTAAGTAAAATGCATAATTGATTTAAAGACAAGACTAATGCTAAACTTAACATGATCTCTTTAGCTAATGTTTAACCTTTAAGCCTGTAGTGACCATTTGTCTTAAAACAAACAGACTTATATTCAAAAAGAGACACTGATGCACCATGGGCATGTAGTGCACGCAAGCAAAAGAAATATCTGTGTTTTGTGTTTATCCAACGCAAACAAGCAAACAGGAGAACAAAGAATCCTGGCGCCTGCTGCCCCTCTTGCTCTCGCAAAAACCAAACCAAAAAAAAAAAAAAAACAGGTAGAAACTTAATTATAATTTGTTTTAAAGTCTTACTGTCTCTCACTTGAACTGTGAAACACAAAAACCTGTTCTTTTAGTTGTATGTCACCCATCCTGCCCCATACTCTGAGTTTTTATCTGAACTCTCATTGTTCTTGGATGATTTAGTGCTCCATACAGATAAAGTCGTTATAGAGGGTGACTTTAATAACCATGTAGACAATGTGATTATATCCTCAACTCAAATGAAATTTGCTGGGTCAAAAACGTACATACTGCAACTTGAATGACCAGTTCTGGTGATGCAGAAAGTTATGTTAATCAAATTTTCCCTTTTTTTTTTTTTTTGCCCTGGGGGGGCGCTGGTGCTGGGGTGCAGCTTATAGGGGGTTCTCCGAGCCAAACAAGTTGGGAACCACTGTTCTAGAGGACAGTTCTGTGGTCAGATGAAACAAAAACTGAACTCTTTGTCCACAATGACCAGAAATATGTTTGGAGGAGAGAAAAAGACACCTTTAACCCCAAGAACACCGAACCTACCATCAAGCATGGTGGTGGCAATATTATGCTCTGGGGCTGTTTTGCTGTCAGTGGAACTGGAGCTTTACACAAAGTAAATTGAATTAAAGCTGCAAGCAGCGTTGAACGGGTCCTCGCACACCCACGCACTTTGGGACTTGGCACACGTCGACATGACAGACGTCTGAGGGTGACATAAAATTTAAAGTTTCGAGATGTAGCTGACGAATTTGAGAGATCTTTTCAGAAAGTTTGTAGAAATGGTATGTGTGAAAGTGGAGCATTTGTCAGAGTTACAATGTCCTTTATAAGGAGGTAATGTGACACAGACAAGAGTTACTAACTCTCAAACTGGTGTTTAAAATGGAAGACAAAATATACTGAAGCCAGTGTAAGGAAACTGAAACATAGTGGGAGCCAATATAACAACACTAAAACATACTGGTAGTCAGTTGAAATAGGCTGAAACATCCTGCTAGCCAATAGAAAGAGGAAAAAACATACCAGGAAGCAATTTGTCACGGTTGAAACACACTGGGAAACAATATAAAGTAAAAATGGAAGCTGGTGAAAAGAGGATGAGAGAATAATGAACATGAACATAAGCAATTGGCTAATAATGGTATATCAAAGTGTAAAACATGTCATTTCCTCTCCAGCAGGTGGTGCTGTCACTGTGGCATATGGATGTCATCAGGGCAGGACTTTGATTAATAATGTAAAGTTTGAGGCAGATTGCAGCATGTACAGGGGATTTACACAGCACCCTTTCATGGCGAAGCATCAAAGTTCAGTCAGCTGCCATGGCCACACCCTTTGACTGTTGTATGCCATTTTCACAAATTCTCATCCTTATGTCATGTTGTATATACTGTCCAAATCTGAGGTGTTTTAGAGTTACCACCTGTGACGAATAAATCACTGAAAATGACGAAAAACACCCAAAATCTGACATTTAAGTCAAAATGGCAGACTTTCTCTTGGGTTTACATTATGGGTTCAGGAGGCTTTTTTGTTCATCCTAATGTGCTACATAGGCATACCAAATTTCATGGACATCAGTGAAAGTTGCTGTGGGGGCCGACAGTAGTTGATGTTTCATAGTGAATCATCAAAGTTCAGGTGGTCACCATGGCCACGCCCTTTGACCTATGCAGATGATTATGATAAGTTATCATTGCAACCGACTGATTATAGACTGATCAAATTTGAGGTCTCTTGAAGTTGTCCCCTTTGAGTAGTTAAGCAGTGAAAACGACCAAAATGACCAAAAATCTCGCAATTAATCCAAGATGGCGGACTTCCTGTTGGGTGTAGGTTTTGTGCACCATAGACTTTTTTGTTCGCCCTGACGTGCTACACATGCCCATCAAATATTGTAGATGTAGGTGAAATGGGTTGTGGAGGCAATATGTTCAAAATGCTGCAGGGGGCACTATAGCACATGAAGTGCCGAGATGCATACGGTGTCCTTCCTTTAGCCAGTTGTGATGTGTGTGGTAATTTTGGTGAAATTCCAAGCATTTCTAATGTGTCAAAAAGTATTTCCTGTTTTATGGCGAAGGATCAAATTTCTAGGGGCCGCCATGGCCACGCCTTTCAGCTTTTGAGGAACCTTTTGATAACTTTTCATCATTACGTCCTGTTGTATATACTGGCCAAATTTGAGGTCTCTAGGAGTTAACCCCTAGAGGAGTTCGCTCTCGAAAATGAAAACAATCCCCAAAATTTGTCCAATTAATTAAAAATGACGGACTTCCTGTTGGGTTTAGGGTATGACTCCAAGAGGCTTTTTTGTGCATCCTGATGTGCTCTATATGCCTCCCAAATTTTGTGGACGTAGGTGAAACGTGGTGCGGGGGCTGTTTTTTTAAAAATACTGTAGGGGGTGCTATAGCACAGGCAGCGTCGAGATGCATACAGTGAGCTGGCGAGCATTTGAGCATTCTTAACCTGTCAAAAAATACTTTGTCACGTCAACAATGCATTGCCACGGCAACAGTGTTGTATGAAATGTCAAAATCTTCACATTGTGCCATTGGTATGGTGTGAAGACTCAGCTGACCATTTTTCAGAATTATATGACAAAGGGAGGGGGGAGAAAAAAAACACGAACAACAACAACAAAAAACATGCCTTCTGGGAGCGGCGAGAGCACAGATAGCCAGTTTTCGGAGATGCCAGGGTACGCGGTCACGGCCAAGCCAGCGTGACCAGACAGCAAGGACGAGGACAGCGATGACAAGGAAAGCCATGAAAGCGGCTACGACAAAAGCAATAGCGACAGCGATCAGGAGGAGGAAGAGCAGTAGCAACTGGAGCAACAAGAGAATCGGATACCAATCCCCGTCGCTGCTGCGGAGCTGCCGATGTTCCACAAAGTGGCCTGGACATGCAACTGGGGGGCTCAGTTCTCAATCATCTGCAAGGTAATGGTGTCGAGCTGGGACAAGCTGGGACAAGCTAAGAGCTTCGCTCGCGGTGAGAGGAGACAACGTTCAGGTCAAGGTCGCAGCGTTCAAGATCCTCACGTCTCCCTCGTTGCACTCGCAGTATTACACAGATTTGGTGAAGCTGAAGAACATGTGCTCCCACGCCAGGAGTGCTCTAGGCACGGCTGCGGGGGAACCCTGTCCAGAGCCTTTCGACCAGTCACTGCTCATGGGCCTGACCTAAGAGCAGCTGGACCTGTGTTTCTCGGGGGAGATCACAGGCGACCTCGAGCTCAAAGTCAAGGTCAAAGCCCAGGAGTGCTGGCCGGAGGGAACCAGGCGTGCTCTGGATCGGGATGTCGTGGACATGAGCCAGATAGGCAAAGCTATGCAAAATCACATATGGTACATGCTCATGACGATAACCGAGAGCAGATTTGACCCGTTTGACGGAGACGAGGAGAGCGGAGACGAGAGCAACTTGGACCGAGGAGGAGGAGGAGTAGGAGGAGGAGGACGGCGACGACGGTCTTCGCCTCCACCCGACTCCGGGACCCACGGCCTTTTCCAAAGATGCGGCCAAAGACATAGTCTCCACGTTCCTGGGGTTCATCCACCCAGACATCCAGGACACAGTGATAGAAATGACCAACCTCGAGGTGGAGGGTAGGGCGCGAGCCCCGGACGGATGGAGAAGGATGGACAGGACGTGGTTTCAAGCGTACCTGGGCTCGCTCGTTCTGTCCGGCGTCTACAGGTCCAGAGGCGAGGCCTGCGAGAGCCTCTGGGATCCCGACACCGGACAAGCTGGCCGCCGCAAGACACGTGTGGGACCTGTGGCGAACCCAGTTGCTGGAAATGTACGTCCTGGGCGCCGATGTCACCGTAGACGAGAGGCTGGTCCCGTTCAGAGGTAAGGTGTTTTATTTTTTTTTTTCTTAAAAAAAAAAAAAAAAAAGAAAAAACAAACCAATGTTTGGTGTGTGTGTGTGTGTGTGTGTGTGTGTGTGTCACAGTTGCCTGTTTGGTAGCTCATAATGAACTTAATAATAAAAATAGTAATAATGATGACAAAACTACTACTACTACTACTACTACTAATAATAATAATAATCACTCCCTTTTTCTCTTATTTTCTCTCCTCTCTCATCTACTTTCCTCTCCTCTTCTTTCCTCTCCTTTTCTCTCCTCTCCTCTCCTCTTCTCTCCTCAACAACAACAACAACACAGGCCGATGTCCGTTCAGGCAATACATGCCCAACAAACCGGCCAGGTACGGGCTCAAGATATGGGTCGCCTGCGATGCCAGGTCCAGCTACGTGTGGCAGATGCAAATGTACCTGGGAAAACCCGACAAACGAGGTCCGCCGGAGAAGAACCTGAGACCGCTGCGGAGACGAAGACCACGTGGGTCTTCTGGTCAGTCTCAGGAAAAAAAAGGAAACAATGCCTGGTCTGCCCCAGGAGCAAAGACGTCAAGACAAACACGGTATGCCACCGGTGTCTGATTCACTTGTGTTCTGGCTGCGTGATTTGCTACTGTCCCGCTTGTGCCACCGCTACACCGCAAGAAGAAGAAGAAGAAGAAGAAGCTGCCACTGCTGCAGCTGTTGCCGCCACTGCCGCTGCTGCTGCTGCTGCTGCCAGGATGGGAAACCCCCATAAGAACCTCCAGTTCCCACCGACCCCGGGGGGGGGCAGACTCAACCCCATAACAAGGAAAAGACCAGCAATGAACCCCTTACAGTGCATAAGGGTTAAAGTCCCTCTGTGGTCAGTGATTAAACTCCTAAAAACTAATCTTTATGCCAAATTACACATTTAGAGTTTTTTTTTTTTTTTCAATTAAAATAATTCTTTTGACATAACTTTGCAGGGGCTGCACAGTGGTGTAGTGGTTAGCACTTTCGCCTTGCAGCGAGAAGATCCCTGGTTCGCGTCCCGGCTTTCCCGGGATCTTTCTGCATGGAGTTTGCATGTTCTCCCTGTGCATGCGTGGGTTTTCTCCTGGTACTCCGGCTTCCTCCCACAGTCCAAAAATATGCTGAGGTTAATTGATCATTCTAAATTGCCCGTAAGTGTGAATGTGAGAGTGATTGTTTGTCTCTGTATGTAGCCCTGCGACAGACTGGTGACCTGTCTAGGGTGTCCCCTGCCTTCGCCCGAGTCAGCTGGGATAGGCTCCAGCCCCCCCGCGACCCTAATGAGGATTAAGCGGTGTATAGATAATGGATGGATAGATGGATAACTTTGCAGCATAATTTCCTCCAGAATGTGTAGATCTATAGTCTCTATTCACCCCTTCCCGTTTGCTGCAGCTGTAGTACACCAGCTCATTCACGACTCTGCTCAAACAGTGTGAAACTACTTTATGCTCGTAATATTGAAGTATATCAGCCATGCATATTTGAACTGGGGACTGAATCTTAGTTGTGAAATAATAGCCATCTGAAATCATATGTTTGAAATCAGCATTGTTACACTGCAGCTTTAAGGCAGAAATGCTCAGCCATTTCTTCGACTGCTTTTGTTTTGCTTACTTGTCTTTGAACACATAAAATATGGACATATTAGCAAGGTATAAACCAACAAGAATATATGATTTTCACTGGAGTGGATCTTTAGATTTGTCTGAAATTCCATATTGCATGATTTATAAGGAGGGTATTGATTTTTTGAGAAACACTGAATGTAAACGTAACTTTTATGTGTTTACAAGAAAACTCCAAAGGGCACCTTTGACAGCAGTACAGTTTGCTTTGTTTCCTAAGTTCAAATAAGCACTTTCATAAGTTGACTATTTTTTCCTACAAGTTAAGTAAATATTTTGATGACAGGGTGACATTGAAATCCTTCAAATATTCTTATATATACTTGTCACAATACAGAATTTCCAGAATAATACACGTGCAAGTGAAGCATTGCTTAATCATTGTGCTTACAAACATACAGAGTCCGTATCAGTGCTGGACCTGTGGATCTTGTCATTTTGTCACCTTTTTCTGGCTCTGTAAATAATGTACTTATTACAGCATTATTGGCAGGTACAAAAAAAGACCACATTTTTCTGTTGTTTGTAGAGTGTATCTGTCTCCATAGATACTATTTATTATTGTTGATACAAAAAAGAGAGGTCATATATTGAAAGTAATTAATATGTGCGAGTGTTCGGAGAGAAAATGCCAAATGGAAGATCTCATTAGAGGAAGGAAGAGATTGACCTGGATCAAAACGCATCAGTGTCCACCCACCGAGTGTAAACTTGTTGAGAAATGTTGGTTGTCTTGACAGAAAGGTCACTAATGCACAATGAAAAAAAGAAACATTTGAAATCAGAATGCCAGTTTTACCGCATAAGTGTTTTTATTCAGGCTTTGTTTAAGATAAAATGATGCAGTTTAACATAATAGCAGTTTAATTACGGTGAAGGTTACAGCACATAGTGAGGCGTTACTGTCTCTGAGTGGAGGCAGATGTAAGATGTCTGTTTTTTTTTTGTTACAGGCCTGGTGAACGTTAGTTGTGTTGATTTCTGAAAGCGTCTGTGTTTGCTGTGTAACACAAACTGTGTATCTAACAACACCCTACATGTGCCATAATTCACACCTCAAAGTTTTACCTCATCAGTTATCGTCACCATCTTACCACTTCTGTCGTGACTGTACTGCATATGGTCTTTGTTAGTGTAGATATTTGGTCTGTGCATGCGTTTGCTCAGACAGATGCTGTGCCTGCCTGGTTTTTAAGGTCAATAAAATTTTCCTCTTTTTAGTTTTCAAAAGTAATTTTGCCTTTTTGTTATTAGGAATCCAAAGATGTTGGTTTGTAAATGAATTAGTGCCACAGTCTTTATACTAAATGGCAGCTATTGCTACTTAACATACTCAGAGAGACTCGATTTGTGACTGTTGCACAGCTAAAACCAACAATTGTAATCATAGTAATGAATACATCATCTACCACAGTAATTTGATTATTTAAGCATTCGTTTCTTGTCACAAGTTGTGGTAACAGGCGTTAAAATACGAATCAGGGTTGTTGTCGTTGTGGGGTAAAATGAATGTGGTCAATAATGGGTCACGTGCTTAAACATTAGATTCTTATACAATACCTATGAAAAAATATTGTTTTTCAGTGAAGAATCGTAGTCAGTGTAGTCTGGCTTTTTAAAAAAAAATTACGATGTAAAGATTCTTTTATGTCAACGTGAAACCGATTCTACAAGCTAATGTCAGTTAATTACAAATGTAAAATAAGTGCTTGCATAAGTACTAGAGCCCTGTAAAGAGACACAGGTGCAGCCAGAAGTTACACAATTAAACTGACTGTGCAAGAATGAGACTAGTGAGGCAGGCCACCAAAACACCAATGACTCCTCTGAAGGAGTTACAAGTTTCAGTGGCTGAGATGGTAAAAACTCTATACAGCTGTTGCCTGGTCTTCACCAGTCAAAGCTGAATGGGAGAGTGACAAATAGAAAGTCACTGCTGAAAAAAATGATTAAATCTTAGGCTTCACCAGAAGGTATGTGAGAGACTCTGAAGTCAACTGGAAGAAGGTTCTTTGATCCAAAGAGACCGAAATTGAGCATTTTGGCTTTGTTTGGTGGACAACAAGCACTGCACTTCATCACAAACACACCTGATGCCATGATGCTGCCGCCGCCATGCTTCACGGTGGCAGCATCATAATGCATCTCGGCAGCAGGCCCAGGAGGTCTTGTAAAGGTAGAGAAAAATTAATGCTGCAAAGTAGAGGGAAATCCTGGAGGGCAACCTGATGCAGCCTGCAAGAGAACTGTGACTTAGAAGAAGGTTTGTTTTCAAGGAAGACAATGACCTGAAATATACAACCAAATAAAAGCTACACAGAAATGTTTTAACGACAACAAGGTGAATGTTCAGGAGGGCCCAGACATCAATACAAGTTGGGAATTTGCGAGAAGCCTTGAAAAGTGCTGGTCACTCATAACCTCTGTGTAAACCGAAAGAGTTCGAGTGAATACTTTTGTATCGCTTAATTTACGTTTTACATTTTTAAATAGTTGACATTACTTGTAAAAATCTGGTTTTGCTTTGACATGAAACTGACCATGATTCAGTGTTAAAAGAAATAAGAAGGGAAAACATCCAGGGGGGTAATTACTCATCAAAAATGAAGTTTTAAACTTTTTTTAATTAAAATTTCATGGAAGGATTTAGTACACAGCATTAAAAAAAACTTCACATTGCTTCAATAGACAGATGTAGACACAACCACAAGACATGGTGTGGTCAAAAAAAACCTGTTAAACACATAGAAATCTGGTATCACGTGTACATGTAAGATATTGTATTTTAAAGGAGAAGAAAGCATATCACAATCAGAAGATTTGGGAATTTTAAGATCAGATAAACTCGATAAGTCCAAAAAATCCTCTAGGTGTTGAGATATTTGAGTGGTGAACTGATGAACTGATGGACACAAATATTCACGCCACAGAGCCAAGATGAAAGAAGTGACTGCTTCAGAGGCTTGTTTCATTTAATCCGATCATCCCACAGCTGCATGAAAAGATGTGGCTTCCACCTGATGAGACACTGTCAGATTGACTGACATGTGCAGTCATGTTTCTCAATCAAAGCAGCAGTACTGTGTCATAACACACCCAGTAGCCATAATTTTGTCAAAAACGAATAAGGTGCCTACTGTAAATTGAGTAAGTTTAGAAAAAAATGTCACAAAATTGTCATCATAAACTAAGATCCTAAAAATTAAAGTACACTTTAAGTCAAATACAGCAGAGTAAGAAAAAAGTACAAAGGGTTCAAAACAAAGATAACATGTTTTTGTCAATAAATAAATGACCTGTAATTCTATATATTTTTAAATTAAATTCAACACCAGAAACCACACATTAAATAAGTCAGTAAATGTCAGTTGGAAATAGTGAGGACAATATGTGTAACATCTGCCTGTTTTTGCTGCTTCCTAGATTGCTTGAAACTTTGCTTTCAAAGTTAGACTTCAAAAATTTCAACTGATGGAAATATGTTCATTCAGATTTTGTTTTTCTACCATTCCTGCAAATTGCATTCCTTCCTCAGCCATTCTAGTACATATTTTGTTTGTTTAATGACATTTTATATTGTCTCTTGTCTTGTAATTGGGCGTCAGATTCTCAAGGTGCAGCTATTTTAATTGTAATTCCAGGACAGTTTACAAGTTTTAGTGAATTGTAGAGATCCTCTATGGTTTTGCAGTGAAATAAAAAACAATTAAAAATCATAGCAGACTATGAATGCCACAATACAGTCAGTGTAAATATAATGTTGCTATTGCAAATTCCAAAAACAACTGTATATAACGTTATTTACTACTGATGTTAACTGTATCAGGATAGCTGCGCTACTTTACACATATTTCCTATTATTGTACAGTTTCTTGTGTTCTTGCACTCAAATGCAGATGAACTTGAGTTTTTCCAGGCAGTCCCTCTCTTCCCAATGTCCCTCTTCGGTTAGAGCTCCACAGTGATTCAGCACTGGACACCTCGTATCCCTATTTGGGGACCAGGCGGTGTACACCAGAGGGTCACAATTCACCCACAGCCAGAGGTCTCCCAGGTAACGCAGGCTGATCCACACCAGCTCAGTGATTTTGTAGCACCTAATATGATTTTGGGCCAGTTGGATCTCGGTCTCTGAGAGCAGGCTGGTGAGATCAGTGTAACTCTCTCTGCAGTGCTCCACAGCGTCTTCCCAGGACTTCTTCTCCTGCTCTACCTTCAGACTCATGTAGAAGAAGCTCAGTAGAGTGTAGCTTGGCTGAAGAATACATCCATTACTGGTCCAGTAGGCCTTTGATTCACCTTCAGCATTTGGTAACTTCAAGTTTCTATCTTCCCAGTTTTCGTAGGAGAAAGGCACAAGAGAGTGAGGTGACACAAATAACACCCTCGGGGTTTCAAGCAACAGGCAGTAAGTATTTGGATAAGTTGCATAATACAGCCAAATTTAACCAAATAAAGTGCTGCACATGCAAGAGTGTGTTTACAGTAGAGTGCAAATGTTGCTTTTGCCACTTTAGACATTTGAATTCAAAGAATGGCGAAAACACAAAAGCGACAAAAAGGTAGGGGCTGGTTTCAACTTTTATTTTACTCTATTTACAAGCAAATAGCATATCAATGCCCCACGCCTGTCTTTTTTGGTGAATATTGATTGAGTTGATCATGAGTAAAATCTGGGTCATAAGTAGCATTAATTTTTGAGTTAGAAATTCTTAAGGAGATTTGGGGTCATGCCAATTTTAGCCGTTTTCTTTGCACCAATCTGGAGAAATGTTTGAAGTGCCATAATTTGAAACATAATATTGCTAGAGTCCTGAAATGTTGCAGGCTCACTGATATGTGCATGTGGTCTTCAATGGTGCAACCCTGTCTAGATGGACTAATACAAACCAACGATGTGATGATGCAAATTTTGTCAAAATATTTAAATATTTCTGTCTGCTTCGATATTCCGTCAACCATAAAACCTTTATTTTTCACTCTAAGAGAATGTTTTTCCCCCCAGTGATTGGCACTAATAGAATCTTCAAAAATGTAGAGTTTGGTGCCATTCCTCTCTCCACAGTTAGACACCTTGTCCTCCATCCAAACTGCTGGCAGTTGCTGATGAGTCCTGTATACTTGGAGAGCTTCCTTTCGAAGGCCTTTTCCAAGACATCTAACCCATGGGACTGTCAGCTCCAGCAGCACAGCTTCTTTGGTGGACTGTGATGACTATGTGGTTGAGGAACTTCAGCTGATTTCTAAGGTCCACCCACAGCTGTCAGTCTTCTGCAGATGTTCTTTTTGTAGTTTTTGGTGGGTTGTGGCTGATCCCTAGTTCTGACAAAGGCCTGCTTGGTTGGTCAGAACTGCTCTGTAAAGAAACACAAACTGTAGTCTGCTCTTCTTTTACCAAGTTGTATTAGCTCAGTAGCAGATTGCAATGTGATCTGAGGGTTAAACTACAGGGTAATTACTTTTGCAGAATATTCTTTAACACATCTTGAGAGAGTGTGTGAAAGATGGCAGATATTCTTGACATGGTGTGCGAAGCAGCCATTTACAGTTTGGTTTTCAAATTGATTTTCGCTCTAAATGAGAAAGGCTTGAAGTTTGACAGTCAAATGATTTTGATCACAAGACTTGGACAAAGTGGATTAATTTATAAGCCTTTGTAAATACAAAGAAAGAGCAAGGTGATTTGGTTTTCCTCTGCTGTCCTGTGTTCTCGGTAGCAGCAATACTGCTCAGGAGCAGCCACATACTTTCTTTCTTGTGATTCCAAAATCTGTTTTACCCTTTAAAAGGTTCAGTCATAGAATATCTAATCAGTATGAACTTTTCACGATAGTAGAAGACAAATGCACTGCACAAACCCATGCATCACACTGTTAAAATGGATGTTGTCAGTATTTAGGTGTCTGAAATGTGCCAGATAGACATGACTCGGGTTTATTAGAGACCCGAGCCACACTTTAACATCACATTGTGTAGGCCCAGAACACTTAATGCTATATATTTCACAGTGTTTGGTTTGTAATTTCTGCAGAGCAAATGGTGACATGCTTCAATGTGGAAACCCACAATGCACCCATATGGAAAAGAAATAGAAAAAACTTATAGGAAGTAACATCAATTCCAGTAATAAATCTTTGTTTTATATGTGTTGTGCTTATAAGTCTCATACTATGATTTACTTCTGAAAGTGGCCACTTTCGCATTCTTTTCATACAGCACAATTAAAAGAATTAAGTATGAAACAAGTAAAAATTATGTATGTGATATATAAGGAAAGTGCATGGCAAATTATGTTTTCCACACATTTCATATAAGCTTTGTAGATTTTAACTATATGTCTGTTTTAAAGACATATCAATTTCATATATGAATACATACAATGATATATAGGTTTTCTGCATGTAAAGTGTATATAATTTGCAGGGAAATTAAGCTGTCTTTGTATGCTTTATATAAACTAATTATATGTCATGCGATTAAAATTACCTAAAACATATATGGATAATATACTATTACATACAGTTCTTTTGTATGCTATAGTATATGTCAGCCTATAAAATGTACAATAGCAGCATAAAAAACATATATTTTTAGTTTATGAATTTATAAAAGTTATATATAAAGTTTTTATAGTCAAAAACAAATGAATTAAGTGACATTTGAACCTATACTGACACAACAATCGGCTCAAACTTAGTTGAAATCTAGCAAGGCACAGATTGCCAGGTCAGCACCCATAACAACTAATTTCTACCATTACAATCCCATTCCAGTTAGATAAATGCAGTCTTTCACTATCAGTAATACTGAAAACGTGGGTGTTAGGCAAACATTTAATTTAATAGACTTTATTAGCAGCAATGAACAGTTAAATATTGCTAGCATTCAGTCAGAGCTCTGTATGTCAATAAATCACATCTCTTTACAGAGTTAACTAAACCACCAAGTTTGGAAATTCCCAAAATTTCTTGAGAACATTCATGTGCAAAATTAGGGAGATCAAAAACCAGCCCACTTATAACAATTTCTCCCTAAAAAAGCTTGGCTACAAATAAGCTTGTCATTATGACAACAATGAACTTAATTCGAGGTGGATAATGTTTGTGGTGTTGCATCAGCATTCCTGTATTTTTTGTGTCATTACTGTCTCACCCAAAGCCAGATCCCAAACCCCTGTGTGTCCCGGTTTTGTAGATGCAAAGCTGTTATCTATGAAGCCAACTTGTTAGGTTGTTTTACAATGGAAAAACACAAATCAACCCAATTTCGCACAATCACTTACTTAATCACTGATATAACTGGTATTTACCACTGCCACAATTATTTCCACTGACTTATCCACCATCTATCATCTATCTATCTATCATCCAATATAGTGTATGGGATTTGCATGGAGAAGTTTACTAAAATGAAAAATATCATGTTGTATGAACTCTGATGCCCAAATGTCTCTATCAAATAAAAAAATATACTTCAAACGACAAAATGCTTACTAAATGTGTTAAGGGCACTTAAAACAGCAGAGGATAGCCTACAATGGCATGTCATGAGAAGACCAATATTACCCCTGTACAAGGAAAAGGAAAAAAGGACAACCATATAGTATTCTATAAATTACATTTCTCCATTTGGTATTAATGGTATTCAGCATTTCTTTAATAACAACAACGTAAATATGTTGGGTTGTTATGTTCTAAATGCATCTCCCATAGAATTCAACACAACTGGCATTAAAATCTGTCACCGTAAAATGTTGGTATGATATAATGACTCTTTCTTCTTTTAAGTTCCTTGTCTGAAGTGAGGAAATACAATAACAGCATTGGTCTACTGGCATAACGCATAACATGAAAAGCTGAAAACGTACTGTAAATGGCATCTAATTTATTTTTGTCCAGTGGTTGACGAGCATGTCCTCCGCCTCGTTTGCCCCCTCGAAGATTGCTCACCAACAGTATCTCCACTGGGAAGACTGCCGTCAGCAGATGCCTCACAAATACTGTCACAGAATTTGCATTCAGGGCATAGGCCCACGCCAGTTTCTCAATCATGACTCCAGTCCCAGGATGGATCTCCACCTGTGTAAGGAGACATAATCAGCATTTAGAGTTCAAATGTGTACCCAAGAAACTGGAGACATATAAGCAGATATATATGTCAGCCATACATGTTAAAACTTATTCAGATGTAATTTATGCACTGTATTTATTTATTTATTCTTTAAAAACCAATTACCTTCGAAGACTTGGAGTCCATTAGTGATGTGACACTGGATGGCGCAGATCTGGGGAGGGACTGCAGTGAACTGGCAGATGAAGAACTGTGCCTGGACTGCGGAGAACTCTGGGGGGGCAGTGGTGGTGTGGAATGCTCCAACCTGGATCTCTTAGGAGGTGCAGCCAAATCAATTATATCCTTCATGGTCCTTAGGAGCTCCTGCACATCTATATACAGTACAGTAACAAAAAAATTGGTGAAGATCATTCTTCTTGAGTACAAAGTACCCCATAATACAGTAACTACAGCCTAAAGTGATTTAGAAAAAAGTGGTCTGGTGGTTTAATGAGAGACATGAAGGAAAACGTTGAACAACCAACTCATTCAGTTTAGCATTCTCTTCTTTCAGGTCTTTGATCTTCTGCTTTGATTCAACCACTGTGTTTCTTGGACTTGTATCATCTGAAGAAGGCTGTGAACAACCATACATCTTGAGAAAATCTTCTCCAGGGTCTTTCATTGTGAGGTCCATTGGCTTCTGGGTGTGAAACAGAATAATTGACAGAAAATAAAAACAAAGACACAGTTGATGGTAGAGTTTAGCAGCTGAACTGTACAGATAACACATTCAGTATCAAGAATCTTTTTCTTAATAGCTAGCTAGTAATGGCTATTATATGGTAGTGCTAATAACTTCTTACATAACACCACTGAGAAATATGGTCACCACAAAATAGTTAAAAGTAAATTGATGTCACCTTGACTTGCAATGACTGAGTAAGGATCTGAGTCTCAGTTGAGTCATTTGAATCATCCTGATATTTTTTTGGGTAGACTGATACCCTCTTGGTCAGCGCTGCAGGTTCATCTTCCTTCAGTAGTAAGTTAAGTTTACGGGTTGTCTCAAAACGAGTAGCTAAACAACAAAGGAAGAAGACAAACAAACAGGTACTCAAACAGCTGATTACTCCAGATCCCTTTTCGTAGCACCAAGCCATGTCACAATTTCAGACAACTGCAATGAATATGGGTAGTGCAGCTGCAAAGTAGTATTACTACTTGACAGAATATACTAATATTTGGGTCATGGATTTCATACACTTTATGTAATAAAACATCTAAAGGCAAAAATCTTATCAAACGGGATCTATGGTCAAATTTGTGTCATCTTAGGGGTCCTTGAAGTGAAAATATGTGGAAGTCACTTATGTAGATTGCTATGGGTAAGATTATGAGATTTACTATGTCTTAGTGTTGCTCATGCATTCACTTAGAACCAAGCTGATGTAGATGGGTGACTGTTAATGAAACACTTTAACTGTCAGTTAACAACATTCTAGCATTTTGTTGTCCAATATTCATGATGAAAAAGCAATTTTATTTCCATGAACACTTTCTGCTAACTACATTGCAAAATCATCATATATATATTGCACAACAAGTAGATACTGTACTGTAAAGATGACAATCTTGACTTGAAATCATAGCAACACCAACTTACCACAACGCACCATTGATATAAAATAATTATTACAGCAGCTAACAGCACTTTTCCACATTAACATATTGTTAAATTACAGGAAAATAGGGTTCAGACTGGAAATGATATATGGCTGCATTCTGGGAGTTATGTTAGAATTGGAGACAGAGAGGCTGCAAAAAATGCCACTGTATTTCTTGAGGAGACATAAAGTCTGTAGGTTCAGGCGATTTAAATTCAAGATTTTCTTTAATGCAACAATTTTGTCATCTAAACTGACAAGATCCACATTTCTTACTAATTTTGAAGTGTACTTTTGAACATTCAGCTACCCGCTAATCGTTTTTTGCTAATGCTACCTGAACACAAAATCAAATGGATGTCAAATTTCAGCTATCTAAATATACACACCGGCGTGTAAATGTTCTTACCTCTAACGTTACGTCCACTCAGCTGCGTGGTGCACTGTCCATGGGACGACTCGGACGAAGGCAGAATTTGAGTCAGATTTGCCGCTTGTCTTCTTTCAAAATGATGCCATACGTTACTGTTGCGTTAGTTTGCAAGATCTCGCGTTGATAATTTGTGGCCAGGAGAACCGAGTCAAGGCCCGCCCTACTTTGCCTCTGATTGGCTTATCCTGATATTTTACCGTAATCTTAACCAATCATCGCTCTCATGACCGGGAATCTTCACAGACACCGCTCTCATGGCGGAAAACTACTTTTAGCGGAATTTCCAGAGTTCCGTCAAATGTTTTTCTAGATGTAGCTTTATAGAGATTATAGACCAATAAACTTCCAGCTGACAACTATGCCGAAAAGGAAACTCCACACACCTGACACAACAGAAAGAGACTGGTTGAGAAGAAGCATTCCACCGCGTACTTTAACAAGATGGAAAAAAAGGTATGTGCTGTATGTCTCCTAATGCAGTTTATAAGTAACGTTTACGTTACATTACTGAAGTAACGCGTTACTGTCCTTTGTTTCTTTAGGAAAATCGACCAAACTTTGACTGACATCAGAAATCGCACAACGCAACAACATGTAAGTGCAACCAATTTATCTCCTCTGTCTTATCAGCTAACATTGTAATAGTTGATGTATAAATAGCGAACTATAATAGCCTGCCATACAATAAGTGATTGAAGCGCTAATTCTAGTGATATGAGCCAAATGTGAGCTGGCATGTTCTCCTAGACTTCAGAATATGTCTGTTGCATTAATGTGTGATTTTTAAAAGCTTAATCTATTTGTTTATTAACCTGATAATAGTGATGGTAGCAAATTTAATTTACAAGGCAGTGGAACAGGGGAAAGTTTCTAACTTATTATAACGTATATACAACAAGTTCAATAACAATCAGCCAACAATAAAAGAAAGGAAAAAAATACATTGTAATACTTTTCCAAGGGGATGTGTGGAATCTGTCTCAACGGAGTTGTTGATTTGTATTGTTTTAAGGGAAGTGATGAAGATGGCAGCCAGAGAGAACCGCAGAGAGCAGAACCTCTCACACTGGCACAGGTGAAATAAAACTACAGTATTATACCATATACTAATATTATATTAATTAAATTCTCTCTCTCGCTCACCCTCACCTTCACCCTCTGTCAAACTACAACTACTGTTTCTCTATCTCTTCCCCTCCTTCTTCATATCTTTTTAATACATAATGGACTTGTGTTCTTCTCAGGAAGGTGAAGATGTCACCCGAAGAGGAGAGGAGCGAGCAGAGCCTTTCACTTTAGCACACGTGAGAAAAAACTACAGTTTTAAACATCTCTCTTACTCTTACTGTTAAACTACAGCTACTATCTCTGTTGTTCATTTGTGTCATTCATAGGGAAGTGATAATGATGGTACCCAGATGGAAGAGCAGACAGCAGAACTTCTCACATTAGCACAAGTGAGACAAAATTACAGTATTATACAATAGACTCCCTCACCCTTTCTCTGTTTCGCTTTAATGAGTTGATAATTTGTGTCCTTCTCAGAAAAACAATGAAGATGCCATCCAAATACAAGAGCAAAGAGCAGGATCTTCCACAATGCTACAGGTGAGACAATTACATATAAGGTTAATAATTTTTTTTGAAACATTACTTTCAGCTGACAGCAGACAATCTGTGACAAAATGCACACATTAATTTCTACTGTACATTGAAGTGTGCTTTCTATCAATCATCTTTGTTGTTTGTCGTGTTGTGGCTTTTATTTTCTATGCCAACCAATTTAATTGTGCTTCTCCTTCAATAATTTTAGGACAGTGTCCCTCAAGAAGTACAGGATGTCCACTCCTATGGACTGACCGAAGGGCAAAGCATCATCTCGATTCTCTCCTTTGCTTTGAAACACAACACTACAGGAGTGTTGATTGAAGACCTGCTGAAACTGCTTCGGTTACATTCTGCTGGGTCTACTGCAGTTCCAACAAGCAAGTATTTTTTGGAGAAACCATTAGCTGGAATTGCAGATCAGTTTGAACGGTATCATTACTGCACAGTTTGTACGAATTACATTGGTTACATTGGTAAATGAGTTGTTTTCTCTATCTCTGTGCCATTACATTTTGAATATCTGCTGTGTGAATAAAAAATAATTTTGCCTGTTTTATTTGATATATATTACCCATGAAATAGTTTTAGGAAAATTTATTAGTTGAGAGAGAATGAGCTACTTGGTTTTGAGAAAATGCAAATCATAGCAAACTTTTAACATTCCAGTGCTATGTGTCAAAAAAAGAATATTTTTAGTAATCTCCTGTGCTTTTCTGTGTGATTTTGTTGTAAGATTATGTTTTTTTTTTATTTGTATGTATCATGAATGTAGCACTGCACATAAGTCTTGGAAGTGTTTTCTATATTATTTGCAAGATTGAAGTTTTACTGATGGTTGTCCAACTCATATAAGTTTTACATTACACATATCTACTAAGGATGATGTATATGGAATTGCTGTCATATATTGTTCTTTTAAGTTCCCAAATTATATAAGTTTCATATTGTACAAATTTACTAAGGATCTTATATCTGGTTTGACTGTCATATGCAATACTTACAAGTTCCAGATGAAACAGATACAAACTTTATAAAATTTATCTATATCTTTTCCATATGGGCACTGCCTCGGGTGACTCCAATTGTGTTGGCTTCAATGATTCAGCAGATTCTTCAGTGACAAGATAAGACCAACTCATTGGCTCATTGTCAGGCGGTTTGCTGTGAGGTTTATGTGTTTCGAAACAGATGAGGGATGCAGAAATTTAAGCTGAGAATAACGGGGTTTTTTGTCTCAGGGGCTGATATAACATTCATAGCAGCTGATTAACAGCAGAACCTCCTCGTGGCTTAACTACACATTGACTGTTGTTTTGGCTACCAGACACTGATTTCGTCACTCCCTATATGTTGTGGAAGTGTTGAGCTCTGGATTTTCCGTAAACCACAAGAAGTTCATGAGCAATGACACTACTATGCTTATGCACTTGGCATTTTTCCAGAATGTTGAGTGTTGCACAGTTCTTGTAGCCCTATATTACTTTGCCAAGCTTTAACCCACGGTAATAAAATTGAAGGAATAGAGTCTTTTGAGTCTTTTAAGTATTTGTTGTTTCCCTTAAATCTAGAGACTATCTATCTATCTATCTATCTATCTATCTAGAGATAGATATATGATAAAATCCAACGACTGACTTTCTTCTTTTAAAAATGTTACACTTTTTTCTTTTGTTCAATAATACAGTAAAACTGAAATATGTTTCTTTAAAATATATTATACTGACACTGAAATTCTTACCAAATTATGTGTAATATACTTTTAAAAATGGTTTTCTATCACTAGAAATATTTAGAATAAAGCCTATAAATAAGATACTTACTATATTATATACTTTCTACATTCACAAAGCTTCTACATTCTAGTACTTCTTGATGTTGTCAAAAAGGTGATGATTTCTATGCTTTTTATTGAGGTTCATGGGTGGTGGTGATGCATTACATTTATTTTTTCATTTTATTTATTTTTAAAATTGGACAGTTCATGTTTAAAAGTGTTCCTACTATTTTGTCCACCATATGCACTATATGAGGGAAGTGAAAATACTGAGTAGAAATGAATAAATAGCATGAAATACAATTAGAATTTTGACTCACCAAACTTAATTGCCTCTTTTTGTGATGTATTAAAGCGCTTTATGTCAATAACGCACATTTTTAACAGACTTATTTAGATATTATTGAATCATCAATGCCCAGCGATGTGTGGACTTAAAATTGAAGTACACAGTAAAGTCCCCAGTGTTAAATATGCAGTTTCAAAGTGCATTGACTCTCCATCCATCCATTATCTATACACCGCTTAATTCTCATTAGGGTCGCGGGGGGGCTGGAGTCTGTCCCAGCTGACTCCGGCGAAGGCAGGGGACACCCTAGACAGGTCGCCAGTCTGTCGCAGGGCTACATACAGAGACAAACAATCACTTTCACATTCACACTTACGGGCAATTTAGAATGATCAATTAACCTCAGCATATTTTTGGACTGTGGGAGGAAGCCGGAGTACCCGGAGAAAACCCACGCATGCACAGGGAGAACATGCAAACTCCATGCAGAAAGATCCCGGGAAAGCCGGGACACGAACCAGGGATCTTCTCGCTGCAAGGCGAAAGTGCTAACCACTACACCACTGTGCAGCCCTGCATTGACTCTATCAGAGCTATTTCAACAACTGCTGGAGTAAAACGCTCCCCAGTGTTGGTGTTTATTCCCCGAGTTAAATGAGGCAGTGTTAGAAGTACTCTGAAGAGCTCCCCCCACCTCCTCCTCATTTTCAAACCAGTCAGAACTTTGAAGGCGCCATTTTCTCGAAGTGGAAAGTGACGGTAACCTTCTCCTCATTACTTACTAAACTAATTATTTGCAATTTCAACTGAAGCAGCATGTCAGAATTACTGTATATCATTGTTCACTGAGCATTTCAGTTATTTTCTAGTGGTTTTGTATCTGAAAATACCGAATTCTAAAAGAGCTAATGTGATCGAGAGGATGCTAGCTTAATTGTGCCAGTATCAATAAACTTATTAACTAGCTAGATAGCGTCAGACTAGACACGAGGTGAGGTCAATATGGTTTATATATGCCCAAAGAGTGATTGTGTTGTGTACCATGCATAGTTTCCATAGTTTGAGAAGGAAGAAATTAGCTAACGTTAGCTTGATTAATTAGCCACCTCATTTTACATTACGCGCATGCGCCATGTAACAAGTACAAACGGTAACTGAACCAGAGAATTTAATATGTAAGTTTTACATAATTAGTTGTTGTATAACCTAACAGATTTATGTTTGGCTTATTTATTGACTGAAAAACGATTTTCAGTGTAGTGTTAGTGTTAACGTTGAATTGCTCTTTCGGCTGCTGCACACTGTTCGTTGTCCATTAAAATGACTGTGAAGCAGACAGTGATAGCTCATTAAAACGTGGAGAGTGGTGATGTCCTAGTCATGTAGTTCTGTCTAATGTGTGTTGGGCAGTAAATTTTACTTGACGTTAATGTCTCAGTAGCCTTAAAATAAACTAACGTAACTACAGTGATGGTTGTTGACAAACCATTCAAGTTTATGATATTTGACAACCTCAGGTCAGAATATGTAGACAAGTGGCCAGGGCTGATCATAGTGAAGTATGTTTTAATTCTAGATAGAAGGCCTATTGCTGTATAGAGAAATGTGATTTATTAAAATGATTTTGTGGTGGAAACATGTTTTTACCTAAGGCAAGATGAGTTGTTAGCCTAGTTGATAGCTTGTCAACTGCATGTGGCTTGAAACCTTTTTTAATCAAAAGTTACACGCATTCATCTCCGTAAAAACCTGCCTAATTTAATTAGAACTGGCCCTATATGCCTGTCAAACTTATTTTGTTGTTTTTGTTTATTGTAAGAATGAGCATGTGAACTTTTACCTCTATTATGTTGTGCTGATCCTGCTTATGTGCAATATACTTTCTGCAGGGAAGATGCTACTCAAAGTGAAACTTGGTGATGCCCAAAAGTTTGTTAGAATAATGGAGCCAAATCTGTCAGACTTTTTGAATGCAGGTAAGAATTTGATATTGTGAATGTGAGGTTTGTGCAAGGAGCTTTAACTGTGCTATTAACTGAATTTAGCTATGTAAAACTGATTTACTGGAGATTAGGGCTCTCGCTTTATATCAAATCTTCAATCAAAAGTTCAGATTGTAACTCTGACAGGTTTGAATTCAAAATGTACTGTCTATGAGCCCAACAGATAATATGATGTAGTTTGCTGTTTGATCCAGCAGATGGCTCTGTAAATCTTTACTATGAGCTTGACCTATGACCTGGGGTCCGTTTCACGAAGCAGGTTTAGTGAAAACTCTGAGTTTGTTAACCCTGAAATGAGGGAAACTCAGAGTTTTCCGTTTCACAAAGCGAGGTAACTCAAACCAGAGACAGAGGGGTAACTCTAGCCTGTTTCACAAAGAGGGGTAAACTTAAACTCTCGGTCAGTTACCATAGTAACAGACTCTCTGACTCTAACCTGGTCGGGACCAGGTTTTTCTCAGTAAACCTCGAGTTTCTCTCAGTCTCCGCCCTCTTTCAGCCACACACACCATTTCATTTCCTCATTCATTCAGTCAGCTGGCGAGTTTTGGCGAAGTCTAGTTCTGCCGTGTGTCAAAATGACGTCCTTTTATTAACGATCCAGTGGATGAAGGAGCAGCATTACTGCACAGAGAATTAAATATTCGTCGGGAGATTGTTTTCAGACCGCGCATAGATGTTTTGGCATTTCCGGACAGTTATCTTTTTGAACGGTACCGTTTCACCTCACAATCCATAACCTACATCCACAACCTACTCCGTCCTTACATTTACAACATTACCAACTACAGTCATGCTCTCACATCCCAGCAGATATTGTGTGTTGCGCTGCGGTTCTTTGCAAATGGGAGTTTTTTATATAATGTCGGAGATGCAGAACACCTCAGTAAGACAACTGTATGCAGGACGGTCAGAAAAGTGTGTCTGGCCCTGAAACAACTTTTACCATCTTTGTGATTTTCCCTGGAAATAAACCTGTCAGAACCATCAAGGAGGAGTTCCACAGGATTGCAGGTGAATGATGTAGAGATCTGTTAAATTAATTTTAAATCATATCCAGTTAATGACATTGTGTTGCAACCTCAGACTGTGATTAGTAAATTTAATTTCTTTTAGGATTTCCCATTGTGATTAGCTGCATTGATGGAACACACATCCCCATCAAAGCTCCCAAATATAATGAAGCTGATTATGTGAATAGGAAGTCCATTCACAGTATAAATGTGCAGGTAGGTTAGAGGTAGATTGACTACGGTTTCAAAATGTTAAAGACTGCATCATAGTTCAACATCAGTCATTCTCTGCACTGTCAAGATAATATGTGATGCTGCACACATCATTTCCAATGTGGAGGCCAAGTGTTCTGGATCTGTTCATGACTCAAGGATTTATTGAGAGTCTAACCTGAGCAACAGACTGCAGCGTGGTAGGCATCCTAACAATTTTAACAATATAATTCACTTGTCTCCCTCCTTTAATATACTCCAATGTATCCACTATACATTACAGGAGAGCTTGATGGCCTTCTGCTGGGTGACAGGGGTTACCCATGCCAACCTAGTCTGATGACCCCATACCCTGACCCTGAACCAGGCCCCCAACAGAACTTCAACCGGGCTCACGGCAAGACGAGAGCCCTGGTGGAGATGACCATAGGCCTGCTGAAAGCCCGTTTCCAGTGCCTACGTCACCTCAGGGTGACTCATGAGAGGGCCTGTGATATTATTGTGGCATGTGTTGTTCTTCATAATATTACCACTATTAGAGGAGAGCAACACTCTGCCCTACAAACTGAAGACCCAGATGATGACCTCATCCACCTGCCAGCTTTCCAGGACAGCAGAGCAGTCAGAGACACCATATGCAATAACCACTTTGGAGTTTAAGTCACCATCATCACCACCCCAGCAGTGAAATAAACACATGACATACGTTTCATTTGGTCTTCTTTATTTCCTACAAATAAAAGAGCTAGTTTAGTTCATGTTCCAGTAGTTAACATAATTCACCTGTGACCTGCACCCACCTCTAACTTGTGCTCCAGTATTTCAATTTCCAGATCTGCCTTCTTAATCTGGTGGTCCAAGTACTACATTTCTTTATCTGTTTTTTGTATTTTTCTCAGCAAGTGGATTTTGTATATTTGTTTTACTGGTAACTGGGAATACATAAAGGACATTAAATTATACAGTTGCACATGAATTCCACGGACTGAACCTCTGGTGTTTACTGAACATCCATCTCACTGTGTCAATCTGTGCAGTGGAAGTTGAGGGACCATCCTGCTGCTGTCCAGCCATGCTCTGTTAAAAAGGATGAGAATGTGCAATACTTCAGTGTAGGCTAAATGTCAGTCTATTCCTCCAGAATGTTAAGAAATGTGAATGGGAAGAGAACTATCACTAATATACCTCTGTATGCCTTTCTGGATCCCCCTCTGTAAAGGCAGCAGACACAGTTTCATCCTCTTCATCCTAGATGAGTGATATGTTTCAGTGGACTTAAACTACCATTTGGCAAAATCTTTGGAGTATTGCCTACTTACAGTTACAAGGTCTGTTGTGGTGTGAAGGGGCTCCACCAGGCAGATAGTACCATCAGAATCTGTTGGGCCAAAAGAAAAAAAGACCCAAAAGAGAAATAAATATTTGTATGAATATGCTTGAAAACATTCCATATATACATATACATGGGCTACACACACACAGACATTACATTTTATAAAAGCACTTGTGTCTTGGGGGGTGGTCTCTGAGGATGAGCTCCCTCCAGGGATTCCCTCAGCCACTGGCCTTCCCAAATTCTGGCTTAGGACCAGCTCCTCTCCTCCGTTAGAGGTGATGCTGCTGGGCCACCACCTGTTTTACGGGCATCTCCTTTCTTTCTGTTGGCTGAGTGGAAGTCTGTGTTAGTTTAAATAGGCTTAATTGTTTAACAGAACACGATATGGATGCAGACATTTAGGCTGTGTGCGGGGTAAAACCACTGCACAGACAAACAGCCACCTAATATTTAGGCTACTTTACAATGTAAAACATGATCAAAATGAGGTAGCTCCATGAGATTATGCCGACTTCTTACCTGTTTGAACAATGTTTTTATATTTCATCTTCAGCTGCTGCCACGTGCGCTTCACCCCCGCGGGATTGCACCTAAAAGCTTAAAGTAACTTCTTCCATCTCAATTTATGTAATGAAGCATTTTTTATGGTGCTTGCACACACACACACACACACACACACACACACACACACACACACACACACACACACACACACACACACACACATATATATATAAATATATGTATATGTGTGCGAGCGTGCGTGCGTGCACTTTGTGTTTTGCTCTTTGGACTACTTACTTGCCTTAACCAAATACTGCAAATAAAACAAGGTAACTACTGAGTTGTTGTAAATTGTGTTGTAATACATACTCATACTATCTTTCTCATTTCATGAACAGCTAAAAATGTCAGGCTTCATGATGAGAAAGACATCATGGGTCCGTTTCACGAAGCAGGTTCAACAAACTCTGAGTTTAACCCTGAACTCTGAGTTGATCTACTCTGAGATAGAAAACTCTGAGTTTTCGGTTTCACAACGGCTGATTTGAGTTGGTTAAATCAACTCGGAGTAGTTTCACCCGGAGTTAAGTACGTGCACCACAACTCTGAAAAGCCAGTATCAATGGAGCGCCGATTCGACGAGTCACCATGGCAACGGGGAAGCGGAGGACTACACCGTTTGAATTGGAAATCTTAATGCGCTTATATAGCGAGTTTGAACACGTTTTTAGAAAGAAGTGCAACACCTGCAGCTGCAAAAGAGAGGGAGACGGCGTGGGAGAATATTGCTGCCCGGGTCAATGCGTAAGTTTAAATCACAATAATATTACAGGAAAACTTTTTGAATGGTAGACTATTAAGTTATTTCATTTAGGTGCAATCCTGTGGGGGAGAAGCGCATGTGGCAGGAGCTTAAGATGAAATATAAAAACATTGTTCAAACAGGTAAGATGTCGGCATAATCTCATGGAGCTACCTCATTTCGATCATGTTTTACATCGTAAAGTAGCCTAAATATTAAGTGGCTGTTTGTCTGTGCAGTGGTTTTATCCCACACACAGCCTAAATGTCTGCATCCATATCATGTTCTGTTAAATAATTAAGCCTATTTAAAATGACAGACTTCTACTCAGCCAACTATATATATATATATATATATATATATATATATATATATATATATATATATATATATATATATATATATATATATATATATATATATATATATATATATATACACACAGAGCCTTGATGGTTCTGACAGGTTTATGTCCAGGGAAAACCACAAAGATGGATAAAAGTCATTTCAGGGCCAGGCTCGCTTTTCTGACCGTCCTGCATACAGTTGTCTTACTGAAGTGCTCTGCATCTCTGACATTATATAAAAAAACTTCCATTTGCAAAGAACCGCAGAGCAACACACAATATTTGCTGGGATGTGAGAGCATGACTGTAGTTGGTAATGTTGCAAATGTAAGGACGGATTAGGTTGTATGTAGATTATGGACCGTGACGTGAAACGGTACCGCTCAAAAAGATAACTGTCCGGAAATGCGAGAGCATCTATGTGCGGTCTGATAACAACCTCCCGACGAATATTTAATTCTCTGCGCAGTAATTCTGCTCCTTCATCCACTGGATCGTTCATTAAAGGACATGACATTTATAGACGGCAGAACGAGGCTCCACCAAAACTCGCCAGCTGACTGAATGAATGAGGAAATCAAACGGTGTGTGTGGCTGAAAGAGGGCGGAGACAGAGAGAAACTCGAGGTTTACTGAGAAAAACCTGGTCCCGACCAGGTTAGAGTCAGAGAGTCTGTTACTACGGTAACTGACCGAGAGTTTAAGTTTACCCCTCTTTGTGAAACAGGCTAGAGTTACCCCTCTGTCTCTGGTTTGAGTTACCTCCCTTTGTGAAACGGAAAACTCTGAGTTTCCCTCATTTTAGGGTTAACAAACTCAGAGTTTTCACTAAACCTGCTTCGTGAAACGGGCCCCATGTCCGCCACAGCAAGCAGCTGTCCTGACTGAGAGTAATCCTCAACATGATGGTCACTGACAGGAGGCCTTTGTCAATGGTTGAACACGAATATTTCGCTACAATGATTTTTCTTGCTCTGTCAGTCCAAATCTTCCCTTTCTGAATAAAGCGGTGGAAATTAAAAATGTGTTGTTTTTTTTAATCCGATTAATCGACAAAATAATCGACCGATTAATCGATTATTAAAATAATTGTTAGTTGCAGCCCTACACTCAACCCACGATATGATTCGAATCCTGATTTTTAAGAAAGCTAGATTAAAGTTAAAACGTAGATGATAAGTCTGTTATTTCAATTCTCAAACAAGAAAAGTTGAAAAATATATGTTCCTCTTATGTTCTTTTTATAAACAAAGTTTTTGTTTCCATGTAAAGGACAGTCATTACAGACTGGCTCGAATGTGGGGATATGGGAATGCAAAATTTTAGCTGTAATGTGTTTATCAAATCCTACATTTGTAAAACATCATAAAAGCCATAGAAATACCTGCACTTGGTCATTTCCTTTGCTCTTCTGTTAGTCTGGTTAGGGGATGACTGTGTATGTTATGTATGTTGCGCTTTAAGGTCAACACTCACAACATTGTTGTTGTTTTTCATTAGTAATTAATCGAGACTATTCAAAGCTTTTGCAACAGCATCCCGGAAGGGGGGAGGGGGGCTGCAACTGGGGCTCAACCAGGGCTCATTTCTTGTTAGAAATTGTTGCGGTGGGTGACGGCAATGTCAACCGAGGCTCATTTCTCCGTGAACACTGCGTACACACTTGTTACATGGCGCGCTAACAGCTGACATTAGCGTCTAAGTTAATCAGGAAGCATTGTCTCAGCAGCTGCTACTGACAGCGTTCAGATCATTTTTCCTGCTTGTTGTGCCACTTTAGTGACTAACTACATATTAAGCACACCTCCCCCACCATTTAAAAAGAGTATTTAAAAAGAGTAGCAAATTTTGCTGCATCGATTTAACTCCTCCTTTAATTGTATAAGTTTTTAATCGATTCAGGATACAGCCTTTCTTCCCTGCACTAAATCTTTCTATTGGACAAGGATTAAAATGGTACAAATGGAGATCTTAAACTGCATTGTTTGAGGACTTTGTTGAAGTCATTATGTCCAGCATTTAAGTTAACTTTGTATTGCAATAGATATAATCCTGAAACTGTTTTCTGTTTTTGTTTGGTATTTGTATTTAAGCTGGTGGAATCCATTCTTACCAAGAAATCTGGTGGAGAATATATGATAAATGAATACAACCGAACTAAGTCCTTGGCAGATGACAGCAGAAGGAAAATGGTGAACATACTGGTAGCTGATATGACGGAGAAGAATGGGTAATGTGTTTATTGGTTTTAATTAGCGTTTGTGTTCTTATTTAGGTTTCAGAGTAATTTGAAATCTAAAGTAAATCTAGGAAATATTAATGTGATTTTTTTTTTTCTTGCAGTTCATCTCCGCCCAGACAGGTGAAAGAAATGTATGCGCGAGGAATTGTGAACTTCTTCCCCTACCTCAGAGACCCATTCTCCAAGTATGGCTATGTGAGTTGCACACTGTAATGGTTGTTATGAATGTTAAAATATTTTGAATCCTTCCAGAGCATGTTGTTTTCCACTTTTATCACTAATAAAGTGCCTATTGTTGCAATCCTTTCATTGTCCAAGGAGCATTATTATGATGGCGACAGTGGCACTGGGTACTTGGCCTGGAGACTTAAAACTATTCAGAGATGCAGTGCTAAAGACAGGCGATCATTATTTGGAGGTAATCCTATAATAATATTGGACAAGTGTATTGAACAGAATAGTCACAAGATCAGTTATTGCCTTTGTTGTATATGTTGCAATGCTTTTCAGCCAACAAACAATTTTTTCATCAAAATATGGTTACATCCAAGTGACTAAAAGTGTTTTAAAATGTATGTGATTGTCATCAGTAGTATGTCCCCATATTGTTTAGCATCAGTGGAAGGACCATCTGGTGAGGACATGTTGGGAGGACCAACTGTCAGACAGACGAGTTTCCCAATTCATTCCAGAGACTGTCCTGAGTGAAGATGAGTGCAAGGAAGCGATCTCACGGATGAAACATTCAGCTGATGAGGACACGGTCAGGAAGAAGATGAAGCTGACATTTGTCCATCGGTGTAACATGGTCCTTGACCCACAGCAGTCAAGCGACATACTATCTGATTTTCCACGTTTCAAAGACATCAAAGGCTTGGTAATTATCTCATTTTAACAGTGTTATGACACTTTAATAGTTTTCACTTCAGTAGATGGGAATTGTATCAATATTTTACAACTATTGCACCTTCTAACTATGGTTGACTGTGTAATCCTGAAATTATCACCAAACATCCCTCTCCAGGTTGAACAGGATTTTGTTTTGATTTTTGGAGAGGATGTATAGGACAAGTTTCTGGAGAAGTGGCCAACCACATTCAAGAAAAAGATCATCCAACAATGCAGAAAGCTTCCCTCCATCAGTGAGCTTGAGGACCTCCTGCTGGCAGCTGATCCTCCTGAGGATGGTGCTGAAGTGGATGTTGACTTTAATAAGATGTTTGTAAGCATATATTCATTTACATGTGGAAGTGCATCCGAAATGTTGACTGGAACTGTATATTGAATAAAATGTTGGGCTTAACCATAAGGATTTTTAGAATAGAGTAGTTTGTTGTGGTGGTTTTAAAGTACCATCTTTTATCTATATTGTTATAAAGATGCTGCTGACATTGCAGTGTACTAAATGATATTGGCGGTCCACAATTCAAGCGTGTTATCAAACTTGTGTTGTTACAGGTTGGGACAGTGACCTCTCATCGATTTTACTGCTCTTACACTTGATTCCACCTACTGCTCTGGGTCGGAAGAGGCCAGGAAAGATGTCTGCATCCCGGGCTGAGAAGCATCTTGTTGTCTTCAAGAAGGTTTGTATTTTTTCTTAATTATGTATATTTTACATTAATTTATCATGCAAACATTTCTATTATAATATCAACCATATATTTTTTTTATCTCCATAGACTTGAACAAGCATCCAAGAGCATCTGGATGCCATTACTACCAGCACTCAACCCTATCTCTTGGCTGTTGGAACGAGGAAGAACACAATCCACCAGTTCTTCATTCTCGACAAGAATGCCATACCTTGCAGGTCACCCTCTTCTCTTGGTGCTTTTGATGAACCGTTTAAGGCACACTTCGTGTTTGGAACATCATACAACACCATGCTCCACAACATGTATGTGTTCATCCAGACCACTGTGCACGGCATTGATGTCGACAAAGTCAAAGAGAGTACTCGTGTTGCGGAAGTTAGGGCGAGGTTGCTTCTGTAGTGTTTGACATTTGTCTTCCATCATGAAGTGTTTTGTTTGTCAAGCTGAGTTAAGTAGTTCAAACATGCTTGTTAGACATTTACGATTAGTTCATGGTTACCTGCCTGGAAAAAATCTAAGCCTTAAATGTGTTCAAACTGGATGCGGCCGTGTGTTTGGTACTTTTTGTGGTTTTAGGAAGCATTTGAACACCAGACACACTGAATGTACTGAACAACAGATTGACACAAATGTTCACTTAAACAGGGTAGACGAGGCAGCAACGATTGATGTAGATGAGACAGCCACAACATCTGAGTCAAGAAAGTCTAATAGGAGTTGTCTGGATATGTGTGCCAATGCTGTTGCACAACTTAAGGCAGCTGGATTAGGTCAGTCTACTGTAAATAGTTTTGTCTCGTCTATGGAGGAAGTATTTTTTGAGATTCATAGTCAGGCAAAAGATGCAGCTATGCAGTGTTTATCTCCATAGGACACAGACAGTAAGGACAAATTAGACCAAACCTTCCAAAAGTTTGAAAACCCATTCACACCCTTAAATTCAGAAACTAAACAAAAAAAAAGCACTTTGCAGAGAAATGGGGAAATGTTGAACCTGTTGAAAAGGTGATTGGCACAAGATTTGACAGCAGAAGAAACAAAACTAGTGGGACATATGACCAGGTCATTGTAACTGATAAGTTTGCATATGTTCCCATTTTGGAAACACTGAAGATAGTTGTTCAAAACCCAGAAATTACAAACATGTTCAAGCCCAGACTAATGCCAAAGGAAGGAATGTATGCAGACTTAAGGGATGCCACCTATTATAAAGAAAGTCTCCTGTTTTCTGTTGAAAAAGATGCCTTGCAGATTCAGCTGTTTCATGACGACTTTGAAACTGCAAATCCTTTGGGCTCTAAAAAGGGTGTACATAAATTAGGTGCTATATATTTTACATTAAGGAATTTCCCCCCATTTTTTATTTCCTCTTTAATTAATATTCATTTGTGTGCTCTTTTCCATGCACAGGACATCAAACATTATGGTTTTAATTCGATACTGGAACCACTTGTCAATGATACGAAAAGACTTGAGATGGAGGGACTTGAAATTCCCATGTTTGAACATAGGATTCGAGGTACCCTAATTCAGGTCACTGGAGATAATCTTGGTTTGCATAGTCTGTTTGACTTTGTGGAGTCGTTTGGGGCTCGATATTGATGTCGTTTCTGTCTCCTTGAGAAAGATGGATTTCAAACTGTGTTCTGTGAAGATGATCCTAGGATTGTATTTAGAACTATGGAGATGCACGCAACGCACTGTCACACTATACAAACAGATCCTATGCTACCTCATGTATATGGTGCGAAACGCTTTTGTCTGTTGAACTCTCTTCAGTATTTCAACACAGCAACCAATTATTCTGTAGATGTAATGCATGATATTTTAGAGGGGGTTGCTCAGTTTGAGATGAAACTTGTTCTGCAGTACGTTAATGATAACTTCCTCAGTGATGAACAGCTAGCTGGTAGAATATATGCATTTGACTATGGGTACAATCAGCAACGAAACCGTCCACCGAGAGTAAAGTTGTTTGATGGAAGTAATGATTTGGGCCTGAATGCCATGCAGTCTTGGTGCTTACTGTGCAACATGCCTTTAATATTTGGAGGTTTATTCCAGTCAGATGATAAGTTAATATTTACACTACTCAGAGTAAAATTTACACTCTCATCTGTACTCTATTTAGTGTTAATTTAACACTAAAATTTTAACACTATAGATTTAACCCTGGGCTGCACAGTGGCGTAGTGGTTAGCACTTTCGCCTTGCAGCGAGAAGATCCCTGGTTCGCGTCCCGGCTTTCCCGGGATCTTTCTGCATGGAGTTTGCATGTTCTCCCTGTGCACGCGTGGGTTTTCTCCGGGTACTCCGGCTTCCTCCTACAGTCCAAAAATATGCTGAGGTTAATTGATTACTCTAAATTGCCCGTAGGTGTGAATGTGTGAGTGCTTGTTTGTCTTTGTATGTGGCCCTGCGACAGACTGGTGACCTGTCTAGGGTGTCCCCTGCCTTCGCCCGAGTCAGCTGGGATAGACTCCAGCCCCCCCGCGACCCTAGTGAGGATTAAGCGGTGTATAGATAATGGATGGTGGGATTTAACCCTACTTCAGGTTAGGACCAAATAGACTCGGAATCAGTGTTAAATTTAACTCTTTAAGTGTTAATTTAACACTGCAAAATTTACTGTGTAGTTATTGATGCAATGTTTCACAGAATTTACCAAAAAAGAAAAGAAAAAATACCTGTTTTTTCTAATCAGAAGATTTCTAATAACAGTTTGAAAAGAAGAACAAAACTCTACATCAATAAAATCAGTGCCTGGGTGTCAGGGGTAGATTGTTGCAAATTAGCTTGGACTGTAAATGCTGTATATGTGACATTGTTTCATACAAATAAGCATTAATTTAAAAAAATGTACATGGCAATGCAGGTATAAATTCCTCAAAACACCTACACTTTTTATACTGAAGGTGGCAGTATAGGACCTGCTGTACGTCATTGTGCTGTTGCCAGTTTTGGCTGCCTTCTGGTGAACCACAATGGTGAAATTGTCAGCGCAGGATAACTAAGGTGATTTAAAAAATGTGTGCACCGTGCTGCATTATAAACATACAGACTTTTTCCCACAAATATTTAGGAATTTAAATTAAATGGGACTGAGGGAACAAGCGGGCAAACTGCATGTGGTCAGAGTGGAAAAGAGAAAGGTGTAGGCATAAGAAATAAAATGGACAGGGGATCTTGTTTTTTGTTTTTTCCTGTTGATCCAACCCTTTTTATCTAACCATCTAAACCCAAATTATTTTGAAGTCTAACACCACTGTGGAAACAGCACAAGCATGGCGAGACCAAGAGAGAACTCAGAAATGTCTTTTGTGCTTTGTAACATAGTTGTAATGCAGAAAATATTTTTTTTAAAACAGAAGTTACATTTATTTTCATTGTATTATTTTTGTTTATTAAAAACAAAAACAAACAAACAACAAGAAACAATATATATAACATTTTTCTAAGTGTCCATCGGTGTTACCACCACCAGGAAAATGGTAACTAAATGAAAGTAAGAAACTAATTGTAGATGTAATCTGGTTTTAGTTTACTCAAGAGGCAGCATCTAATCTTTTGTGGTGCTGAGCTGGAATCTTTTATACATATTTCTAAAAAAACAAAAAAAAAAACAAACATTATTTACATTAGATTGAAAGAGAAGAACAGACAGGAGCTGAAAGCAACACTGATTCTCATTCTACATGGCCATAGCATGTTATGGAAAATTACACACATAGTTGTTACTGATTCTCATTCTGAAAGTGCAGCCAAAGCTAATACTGAAAGTTTTTCTGATAAGTAAGAGATCCTTTTTTTTTCTAGATGGGATCAATAGAAAGAAGACCCTCAGCTTTCTTGCCATGACAGCTGAAGGGTTCCTACATTAGATCTTCATTGTTTGGGTGCTATCACATGCAGAGCCTCCATCTTTCTCTGTTTCAGTTAGAGATACACAACAGGGTATCTCATCTTTATTACTTTATCACTAACGTGGATAAGACTTAGATATGTTTCCTTGGCACATTATCTTCACTGGGGCCACATTTGTATTTTTTTTGTGTGTGTCTGGGGCACCAGTATCTGTAGCCTTCCATCATAGCTTCCCCTCCTGAATATACAGTTAATTCTCATTTCAGGTTGGATGATAGCAACCTTATTAATCTCAGAATAGTTTTGAAATAATTTTACTGATTTGAGGAAATGTTATAAAAAAGCTCATGTGGCTTTTCCATTGTCTTTACTGTTTACATAGATAGATAGATAGATAGATAGATAGATAGATAGATAGATAGATAGATAGATAGATAGATAGATAGATAGATACTTTATTAATCCCGAGGCAAATGTAAGTGTACAGCAGCTTACATACAACAACATAAATTAACAAAAAAGCAGGTTAGTAACATTAACAATAGAGGTTAGTATATAAAACTGAAATTAAAATTCAATATACAGTATTTAATGAGCGTAATAAGTTGATAAGCGTTTAATAATTTCATGAGCGTCATGCGGGGGATTTTCCATTAGTTTTGGCCAAAAAAAAAAATATTTTCTGTAAAGTGTAAAAGCGTCAGATTGTGGAGGGAAGATGCCGCAGCAGCATCCTGAGGGTTCAAACCATCTCTTACCCAGTATTAGAAGATGTCTGCTCAGCTGGAACCACAGCAGGTGCGTCTCATAGCAACAGAACGTCCAGGTGATATAAAACTCCTGCAGCCCTCAGAACGTCCCCTTTGCACTTTGACTTTCTGTCGACTCACTGCAAAACCTCGTTGCGCTGTAAAGCTAAACTTTTGGATAACGACCTTTTGGATTACCGACCTTCGGATCAAGTTCAAGACCCTCCTGCACCACCGACGGATGTCTGTTCCTGCCCGCCGCTGGCTCGGCCACCTTTCAGGTAAGTCTGCGTCTCTTTTTGGGTGCTTCAGTTCAAAATTAGTCCAAAAATAGTCACATTTGCTTGATGTGAAGTTACAGAAGTCGTAAAATTTTAGTTTGCGTGTTAGAAAAATGTAGATTTGGGTGCAACTGGGCGTTTTCTTGGTTGTAAAATATCGTCACCTTCCTAAAATAATGGCCTTTTTTGACAAAAATTATTGTTTTGCTTGTACCATCTCCTCATGATGTTGGCCACCTCTGGTAAAATCAGTTCAACGGATAATGCGATTCTACCCCTGTAGTATAATGGCCAAGGTCATGGTTCAATTTGATGTGGTTCAGCTTTTTGTGTTTTCTGAAAAACCTGAAAAAATGACTCAGGCCAATATTTTAAGAGGGTGTCGGTATTTATCAGATGGTGTCTTGGATGTCCCGTGATTAGTTAATAGCTCTGTGGTAATGTGAAAATACTTTTGTACATTTTGAAAATTTGTATTTTGTCAATTTTATCACATTTTTATCAAATTTTGTGAAAAAAAAAAGATGGCGACCAGGCCGTTTTTTGAAAAATGCCAAACCCTGTGTTCTCCTAAGAATTCTAGAATCAGGTGAAAAAAAAATCATGTTCTCTGAACAGGCCTCTGCAGTGTTTGCATTACTAATTAATTCTCTATATTCCTTAAAACAAGAGATAAAAGGAGAACATAAATGTAGAAGTAGTGGAGGTCAGACAGTCCAAGGAAATTACTGTTTGAGGATGCAACTAAGTTTTAAAATTTCAGTTTATATTTAAACAAAACTTTTTTTTTAAGGCATGTTATAGTTTTTCACTCAAAACCTAACAAAAAACCCAATCCTGAGCCACCTGTTTCTCATCTCTGCTCAATAATTTAAAATGCAGTTAAATTTAAACAAAACTTTTAAAAATGAAATGTCAGTATTTTCCAACAAAAAGTTCCTGACCACCAGTTTCATCCTTTTGCAGTAAATTAGGTTCATTTTAATTGTAGATTGAATATATGCTGTGTGTCAGAAAATTGTTCCTGACTTCTGACTACACTTATTTACACTGCTTTTAATGAATTTATTTCAGTGATATTAAGTCTTATTGCCTGACAAACCATAGTTGTTATTGGGATCTATGCCAGTATCAGAGGTGCTTTAATCTGTCAGAAACTGGCCTTAAAGGCGGATCCAGAAATAAAATTATGGGCATATTTTCAAGACCATAAAACAAACATGACAGGACATGGTAAAACACAACAGCAGTTGCATTGACACTGGTGACGCAACTAAGTTTAAAATTTCAGTTAAACAAAAATTCAAAACAAAGGGCATGTTGTTATTTCACAAAAACAAACAAAATCCTGAACCACATGTTTTCATCTTTGCACAATAATTTAAAAATGTAATTAAATGTAAAACAGAAGAAATCGCATGTAGATATTTTCACAAAAAAATCTTCCTGAATCACCTGTTTTTAATCTTTGCATAGTAAATTAGGTGCAATTTTAATTGTAATTCGAAATATGATGCAGTGGCAGAATTGTTGACTGTTCTTCTGACTAAATATTATTGATTTTGAATATCAATAATCAATTCCTCTTCATAATTAACTAATATATTCATTCTTCTTTGCTGTCAGATGCACACTTGTGTTGGGATCTGTGCAGTATCAGAGGTGCTTTAAACTGTCCACAAACCGGACTGTGAAAGTGGATCCAGAATGAAAATGTTGATTTTCAAGGGAGAAAAAAGACCCAAAAATCAAAAATTAACAGGACATGGTAACAAACATTTTAAATAATTACTTCACAACAGTTGCAATGATTGTAAAAGCAGCTTGACTACCTTTTATACATTTAATTTAAACCAAATTTTCAGGTTAGATATTTTCACACAAAAACAAACTTTTTTTCCTAAACCACCTGTTTCTGTCTTTTGAATCATAATATAGATGTATTTTAAATGTAATTGAAATATGATGCACTGTGGCAGAATTGTTGACTGTTCTTCTGACTAAATGTTATTGTGGTGAGAAGAAAACAACATACATGTTTTCCAGGAAACATAATATGAAAAATGATTTTCTTTTCAAAAATGTTACACATGCATTGCTCAAAAAGTAAGCAAGGTATCAGAGCTGTATTTCCTCTCTGCTGTAAAACAAACTTGAATGGTCATAGGTGATTTAATCTGCCAGAAACTGGTCTGCAAAAAATTGCCTTGGTAATGAAAATGTCAAATTTTTGCATTTAAAGAAATTACATGTTGGACACTGGAACGAACATTTTTAATGACTTCTCAAAAGAAACACAATCAGGTGTCTAAATCACTGTACGGTAAAAATGTTAAAATGTATTTATTTGCTATTCATAATTTAAAAGTTAGAATTCTGTAAGATCTCAAGTTGCACACAATTGGATTTTATAATATATCAACACTACAGTAACAGAGATGAACCTCAAAGCCACACCTTTATTCCTTATTTAAAAGTGTCACAAATATAACTTATTTATTGTAGAGTATGTGGTTAATTTAGATGTGAGATGTGGTGTTTTGTACTGTTAACATTTTACAGTGATTGCTTACATTACATTACAGTGATGTGTAGTTATGCATTAGTTAAGCTTCCATCTCTTAAATCCAACAACACATAGATACAGCAACCTTCGCACATTTAAAAGTGTAGATTTTTAGCTGGAGATGGAGAAACCTGGAGGGATGTGACTGAGAGTAACGGCCTGCCTGATCTGAACCCGAGTGGTGTTTTGTTGTTGGACTTTGGTGCTAGACATAGATTGGCCAGAACAAACACCATGCTGGAGCATAAGGTGGCTCCTAAGTGTACCTGGTAACAGAGCACCTCCGCCCAAAGGTCATTGATCAACTGTGTAGATGAGTCATCAGACTTGTGGACACATGTCTCGGACACTCGGGTGAAGAGAGGTGCAGAGCCGTCAACTGGTTACTACCTGGTGGTGAGTTGGATCCGATGGTGGGGAAGACTGCTGGACAGATCTGGTAAACCCAAACGTGTAGTGAAGGTGAACTGGGAATGTCTGGTGGAGGACCCTGTCCGTGGGGTTTTCAACTCCCACTTTCGGAAGAGTTTCTCCTGCATCTCGGGGGAGGGTGAGGACATGGAATCTGAGTGGGCCATGTTCAAAGCCTCCATTGCAGAAGCGGCTGTTAGGAGCTGCAGCCATAGATATGTACATGTTGAAGATGCAGTAAGTAGTCTGAGGAGGTGGCATCTCAAGTAATTACAGTCCAGTGCTGTACTACCAGTACGTTACAGGAATCCTTCACAACTGAAACGTATCTCTGAGGAACTTTTTGAAAGGAATGTAAAATCTAATAACTAGACAAGAGCTTAAATGAGGAAAAAATGACAGTTTGACAACTGCACAATATTTGATGCAACTTTTAAAGATGGAAATATAGCTATATGTCTCGGTTGCTCTGGTGCAGTGTTTGTGCTGCATCCAGACCAGTGTTAGTGTTGCTGTGATGGACACATGGACCAATCCACAGAAACCTCCTGCTTGTTTATTGGGAATTCAGATTGTGATTTTAACAAATTATATATTCTTTCTCCACAGGTGGCCGTTGGAGGTCCTCCACCAACAGCATCCCCGATGCTGTGACACCTCCTGAGGACCGTCCGGTTCCTCACCCTCCTCTCTCTCCTTCTCCTCCTCCTTCCTCTCCCCCTCCTCTTCTTCTCTCTCCCTCTCCTCTTCTTCTCTCTCCCTCTCCTGCTCTCTCTCTTCCTCACCCTCCTCTCTCTCCCTCTGCTGCTCTCTCTCTCCCTCACCCTCCTCTGTCTCCCTCTGCTGCTCTCTCTCTTCCTCACCCTCCTCTGTCTCCCTCTCATCCTCTCTCTCTCCCTCACCCTCCTCTCTCTCCCTCTGCTGCTCTCTCTCTCCCTCACCCTCCTCTCTTTCATTTTCCTATTCTTCTCTCTCTTTCTCCTCTCTCTCATTTTCCTTCTCCCTCTCTCCCTCTTGATGCTGTTTCTATTACAGCTGATGACCCTCCTCTTTTTGCTCCTGATGCTCCTCCTCTCTCTCCCACAGCTTCCAATTTTCTCACTGCTGCCACTCTTTATGTTGGTCCTGCTGATGCTTGTCCTTTTTGCCCACCCACTGCTCCTCCTTTTTACTCAACCACTGCTCCTCCTCTTTACCCCCCTGCTCCTCCTCTTTACCCCCCTGCTCCGACTCTTTACCCCCCTGCTCCGACTTTTTACCCCCCAGCTCCTCATCTTTACTCCCCTGCTTCTACTCTTTACCCCTCAGCTCCTCCTCTTTACCCCCCTGCTTCTACTCTTTACCCCCCAGCTCCTCCTCTTTACCCACCTGCTTCTAGTCTTTACCCCGCAGCTCCTCCTCTTTACCCACCTGCTTCTACTCTTTACCCCCCAGCTCCTCCTCTTTACCCACCTGCTTCTACTCTTTACCCCGCAGCTCCTCCTCTTTACCCCCCTGCTTCTAGTCTTTACCCCCCTGCTCCTACGCTTTACTCTCCCGCTCCTACTCTTTACCGTCCCGCTGCTACTCCTTCTGACTCCTATGCTGATCCTGCTCTTCTTGCTGCTGCTCCTCCTGCTCCTTCTTCTCCTCCCTCTACTCCTCCACCTTCTCCTGGTGATTCCAGCTCTGACTCTGATTCTGACAATGGCTATGAAGATGACACTGAGTTTGTGAACGTTGATGATTCTTGTGATGAGGCCAGTTGTGGCAGCTCTTTGGCAGTAGCTTCGCAATCCGCCAGCCTGGACTCTGCTGGAAGGAGAAGCAGGGAGGAGAGCGACTCGGAGGAGCCTCCTGTTCCAAAGAGACCACGGTCAGCGGATGATGGCGACCGGAACTGACACCACAACTGACCTTCACAAGTGATCTCTCCATCCGAGCTGCTGACGAAAGTTAGAACAACTTTCTGACTTGGCACAAAGACGAAAGAAAAAAGAAACCAAACACAGCACAACTAAACACAACTAAACAAAAACACTATGCTAAGCTAACATAAACTAAACTAAAGCTAAGCTAAGCTAAGCAAAACCAAACGAACAAACTAAACTAAACTAAACCAAACCAAACCAAAAACTAAACTAACAAAACCTAAACCAAACAAAAAACTAAACTAAACCAAACCAAAAACTAAACTAACAAAACCTAAACCAAACAAAAAACTAAACTTAACTAAACCAAACCAAACAAAAAAACTAAACTAAACTAACAAAACCTAAACCAAACAAAAAACTAAACTAAACCAAACCAAAAACTAAACTAACAAAACCTAAAAAAAAAAACTAAACTAAACCAAACCAAACCAATAACTCAACTAAACTAACAAAACCTAAATCAAACAAAAAGCTAAACTAAACCAAACCAAACCAAAAACTAAACTAACAAAACCTAAACCAAACAAAAAACTAAACCAAACCAAACTAAAAACTAAACTAACAAAACCAAACTAACAAATAATTAAACTAAACTAAACCAAACTAAACTAACAAAACCTAAGCCAAACAAAAAACTAAACTAAACCAAACCAAACCAAAAACTAAACTAAACCAACAAAACCTAAACCAAACAAAAAACTAAACTAAACCAAACCAAACCAAAAACTAAAGTAAACTAACAAAACCTAAACCAAACAACAAACTAAACTAAACCAAACCAAGCCAAAAACTAAACTAACAAAACCTAAACCAAACAAAAACTAAACTAAACCAAACCAAACCAAAAACTGAACTAAAAAAAACCTAAACCAAACAAAAAAATAAACTAAACTATACCAAACCACACCAAAAATTAAACTAAACTAACAAAACCTAAACCAAACAAAAAACTAAGCTAAACTAAACTAAACCAAACCAAACCAAAAACTAAACTACACTAACAAAACCAAACTAACAAATAATTAAACCAAACCAAAAACTAAAACTAACAACACCTAAGCCAAACAAAAAACTAAACTAACAAAATCTAAACCAAACAAAAAATTAACTAAACTAAACCAAACCAAACAAAAACCTAAACTAAACCAACAAAACCTAAACCAAATGAAAAACTAAACTAAACCAAACTAAACCAAACCAAACCAAAAACTAAACTAAACTAACAAAACCTAAACCAAACAAAAAACTAAACCAAACCAAACCAAAAACTAAAGTAAACTAACAAAACCTAAACCAAACAAAAAACTAAACTAAACCAAACTAAGCCGAAAACTAAACTAACAAAACCTAAACTAAACAAAAAACTAAACTAAACCAAACCAAACCAAAAACTAAACTAAACTAACAAAACCTATACCAAACAATAAACTAAACTAAACCAAACCAAAAACTAAACTAAAAAAACCTAAACCGAACAAAAAAATTAACTAAACTATACCAAACCACACCATAAATTAAACTAAACTGAAAAAACCTAAACCAAAAAAAAACTAAGCTAAACTAAACTAAACAAAACCAAACCAAAAACTAAACTACACTAACAAAACCAAACTAACAAATAACTAAACCAAACCAAAAACTAAAACTAGCAACACCTAAGCCAAACAAAAAACTAAACTAACAAAATCTAAACCAAACAAAAAAGTAAACTAAACTAAACCAAACCAAACAAAAACCTAAACTAAACCAACAAAACCTAAACCAAATGAAAAACTAAACTAAACCAAACTAAACCAAACCAAACCAAAAACTAAACTAAACTAACAAAACCTAAACCAAACAAAAAACTAAACCAAACCAAACCAAAAACTAAAGTAAACTAACAAAACCTAAACCAAACAAAAAACTAAACTAAACCAAACTAAGCCGAATACTAAACTAACAAAACCTAAACCAAACAAAAAACTAAACTAAACCAAACCAAACCAAAAACTAAACTAAACTAACAAAACCTATACCAAACAATAAACTAAACTAAACCAAACCAAAAACTAAACTAAAAAAACCTAAACCGAACAAAAAAATAAACTAAACTATACCAAACCACACCATAAATTAAACTAAACTGAAAAAACCTAAACCAAAAAAATACTAAGCTAAACTAAACTAAACAAAACCAAACCAAAAACTAAACTACACTAACAAAACCAAACTAACAAATAACTAAACCAAACCAAAAACTAAAACTAGCAACACCTAAGCCAAACAAAAAACTAAACTAAACTAACAAAACCTAAACCAAACAAAAAAGTCCACTAAACTAAACCAAACCAAACAAAAATCTAAACTAAACTAA